>NC_079166.1:16160809-16278309 GCF_947568905.1 Ostrea edulis
TGAAAAATTTGAAAAATATGCAATAAAAAATTCTATGAAAGACAGTTTATATTGTTTTACAAATAAGAATCATGAACATGGAGTTTAAGGCTTACCGGCTAATTAAGACTTACCGGCTAATTAAGCATCACCAGGAAGGACCCACGTTGAAGACATTTGTACATCGATATTTTTGCAGACGATTCTTCAAGTGCAGCTTCCCGTCATGACTTTCAAAATCCACAAAATCAAGACACCTAAAATGATATGATATTCTCTACTTGTTTTCATCAACAGTGTTATATATAAAACGACAAACGACACGGACAATTACAATTTTCGGGACAACCTATTACAGCCCATTGAACAAATACAATTTTTATAGCTCGCTCCCCAAGTCAACTGTTTGTACTTTGTGTATAAAATGCCTCGCCACAATATCCTGCCTGAAGAGTTCAAATTCCTGGATCAATACAGTGTTGGATTTTAAAAATCTACAACAAAGTATTTCGACACATGAGTGTGATTTGTGTTGTCAAATAATGACAGCCAATTTAAAGCTTACTTAAATGTGCTTTCAATGTACATGTTTTATTTACAATTTAGTAAGTCAATATTTTACAAGAGGCCCATTTACCTCTAAGGACCATGATTCAAACCCACATCTACCTCCCAGGACCATGAATCAAACAAACTTGAATGTGAACTACCCAAGGATGAATTACGTCGTAAGCATGGCCCTGGTGTTACCGAGATGATTTTCAAATTTTCCTGATATGGTTTCATGTAAAACTATGACTCTCTATCCTGGGGCGTTGATCTGAATCTCTTCTACTTGATGATGCTGGCATATCAATATGACTATGGACTGGCTCTTCTTCGAAATAAGATTTTGAAAGATTTTCTTTTATCATTATGTAAAATTTTGACTCGATATTGATCCTACCCCCAGGTGGCATATTTTAAACAAACTTAAATCTGCACCACCTGAGGATGTTTGCGGATTGAATTACTAATCACGGTCCTGCTAGTCTTGAGGAGAATATTTCAACATTTTTTAAAGTTACAATATATTCCCATTATATAATGTTCCCTCAATATGACCCCAACCTACCTCTGGCGACCGTGAGTTTCACGAAAACAAACAAGAAGTGGGACTACCTAAGGATGCTTGCAAACTAACATGACTAATCAAGGCTTTGCCGTTCTTGAGAAAAATATTTCAAAAAGATTTTTGTCCTATATCTCCCCATGTAAATTGGTTATCCCCTATTGTGGTTCCATCCTATCTCAGGGGACAATGATTTGAACAATTTTGAGGCTATACCCATTAAACAGCTATCCTAAACGTTTGGTCTTTTCTGATTCAGTGGTTCTTGTGAAGATTTTAAAAGATTTCACCATATATACACTATTTATTAATCATATCCCTTTTGAAAAGGGCATGACCTTACATTTGAGCAATTTTGAATCCCCTATACCTAAGTGTGCCGTATGGCAAGTTTGGTTGAAATTAACGAAATGAAGTATTAAAAAAATGTATTAAGTTTATAGACAGACGGACGGACAACAGGGGATCAGAGAAAAACTCACTTGAGCTTATAGCTAGGGTAAGCTAATAAAAGTACATATTATATAAACTTACCACCGTAATATGGCTGAAATATTGCTAAAACGGCGTAAAACCGCAATAAATCAATCGATACGTTTTCTTGTTTATAGTATATCCCAACAAATGATTATTTCAACGTCAGTTTGAAACACACAGTTTTCACTCACGTGTACTGAAAATACTATATTTTATGCCAGGTTTCGTTATCATGATACAGTGCAGCACGGGAGGGTCACCGACCGTAACATAATATATCTCATGTATTTGCAGAGAGCGATACTTGATCATTTAGTTATCGTCTCGGATCTTGATTATTTAAATTCATTCTTACTATGCCGATCATCTGGCAATTTTCAATGACCTAAAGCTTCGATGTTTTCAATTCAAAGAATCTAAATTATCTATTGTGAACTACCTGTCTATCAGATTTCCCTACGCCCTCTTTCCTGCAATGAAATTCACCCAGTGCCAATCATGTACTAATAAAACCCAGATCAGTATAGACTAAAGAAACACACGGGATACATTTGGAGATGTTTGCAATACACCCCAAAATAATTTTATTCTGAAATGTCTTATATTAGTAAGTATTTTAGAGTATTTTTAAAAGAAGAACATATACCAATAGGTATTATCTAGGAATCGCAAAGTGTTCGCATCACATACAAAAATGTACATATAATAGTATAATACTGATCACATCACATACAAACTGTAACTAATTACCAAGGATGGAAATAATATACATTCACATAGCACTGAGTGAACAAACTGGTTAAAGTGTTCTACCTGTAAACACTTCTATACATACCGAAGCCAAAATATCCCACTTATTTCCAATAGTGTTCAAAGCTTAAGCATAAACCGATATAGCGTTAAATATAGATCTCTCTCTGCCTCTCCCTGTCTCTCTCATAGTTTGTACATGTGCTTACCTGAAACTCCAGTATTTTTGTTATTCCTTTGGAAACGAAATACAAGAGACGAGATAATTATAGATTCATGTCTCTCTCATAGTTTGTACATGTGCTTACCTGAAACTCCAGTATTTTTGTTATTCCTTTGGAAACGAAATACAAGAGACGAGATAATTATAGATTTATGCGCAGATGGTTCCTGAAAACATTCAGGTCATTTTTAAAACCGGTTTTATGCACGACTGATTCTCCAAACACAAATACCCGGCCTAAGACAATTCAACGCTGTTCCAAGTCAATGACGTTTTGGGTAGTCCTATGTATACAACAGCTACACAATAGTTTAAAATCTTATATCATAAACATTCTGTCGAAATTAACACGGTATCTAAAAAAACAAACCAACCAAACAACTAGTCAAATACAGCAGACCCGGTACGTGTCGACTACTTTTCCTTTACAAGGAAATATGATATGATATGAAAGGAATGTGTATTAAATACCAATGAAAAAATATTAACGAGGTAAAGATATGCTCATTACTTATGGAGTTCGAGTAAATACAGACTGCTATGGCACATACACAGGGAGTGGATGTCATGCTTAAAGTTCAATAAATCTGTTCAAACCACCCTGTAAAATGAACTTAACAAAAAGAAAAGAAACGCACGGGACTTTACGATCGCGTGAGGTCAAAAACTTCAATTTTTGTGTCGATTGCCATGTATCATTAAAAAAAAAGGTTATCTGTACTTTATGCTGGTTAACATATTCATATTTGATTAGGGTCTAAATATATATATTTTTTAAAAATTCAAATAACGCTCGATCGCTTTTTAAATCATTAACCACTTCTGCATGGTTAGTAAATTTAAAGAGAACTTACAAATCAAACAAAACTCTTGTTCTTTTAAATAAACAGACACGGTTTGTAAATAACCGAGTTACACCAGGATTCTCACACCATTAATGAAATAGATTAAATTGTTGAAATGGAGGCCCGACTTTTTTATTTTGCTGGAGTACAAGAACATGCACTATGTATCGTCCTTTGACATCTTAAAATCCGAAATAGTTCCGGTTTGTTTATGGATTATAACCAAGAACCACACACTTCATAGGTTTAACGTATACATCAAATAATTTGTACAATGATATATTTAACATATAAAGAGTGGCATGATAAATAAGGCTATGCGAGTACAGCGTTGATGAACCGTGGAACTTTCTTTCAGAAAATGTTTAAGGTAAATAAAATGTTTTATAGACTGTCGGTGAAAACTGGTAACGAACGGCAAAATACAATAAAGTGTTTCATATATTTTTTTTTTATAAGAAAAAGATACGATTGTAACTGTAGAGACAAATATACAAGTTCTGAGTTCATAGTCTACGGAAGCATATTAGGGCCGCAGCGGTATCTTTTCTTAGTCTGTTATAACAAATTGATAATCTTTTATAACAAATTACTAACCTGTTATTATTACTAAATTAGTAATTTGTTATAACAAATTATAATCTGTTATGACAAATTATCAATCTGTTATAAAAAATTATTAATTTGTTATTTCAAATCGCTAATTTGTTATAACAGATTATCAATTTGTTATTTCAAGTTACTAAATTGCTATCTAAAATCAATAATTTAACAAGAGGCCCACATGCTTTTATTGGTAACCTGAGCATTAGTTAAAAGTATCACTACTGCAAACGGCTATGAAATCGATACTAATTTTCCTGGTTGCATATCTAAGCTACATATACGTAAACTCCATTCATATTATATTTAGCTTTTGCATATTAGCTCAGACTCAGACCATCTTTAAGGCCCGTGAACCTCTTGTTTTGCTTTATTGCCACTTTAGTTATACTGTGAATAATTGTAACTTAAAAAGCCTTCTAATACATATGGTGCTAGATCTGATATTGAGCACATAACTTTCAGTTTGGAGGAAACCCATTTTGAAAATGTATGCATGTTCTTGATTGAAAAGTTTTTCTACCGTTGGTATTTCACATTTTTTCTTTTAAAATATTTATGAATAAATATACCTCCCCTTCCCAGAAAGGGGACATATTGTTTTAGTGTGAATTCTTCATCCTCTTCCGTTTCTCGTACTAAGTTTGTCCGGGACATAGCTTTTTTGTCTTTTGACACAGACCTTTGATATGTGGAGACTATGGAGAGAAAATTCACGATTGTCTATTATGATGTCTTGTCGTTGATATTGTAATCAGATTGTTGATATTGATAATCTATTAAATTTGTTATAACATATTATTAATTTGTTATAACAGATTATTAATTTGTTATAACAAATTAGTAATCAATTTGTTATAACAAACTATAAAAAGATACTGCTGCGGCCCTAATATGCTTCCGTAGCAATCCCTTGATGTTCCTTGTAAAAAAAAACCAATTATCAATAATTATATATTCAGTATTTATTTATTTCATTTAGTAAAGGATTCTATATATCACATTTCTGAGTATGGCAAACGCTCAGGTAAGGGTAGATTTTCTAGAGAATGGCGGGGGAGGTGTTTTCCTTTTTCATAATGGTTTTAAGTATTCTGTCCGGAACAGGTATGTTGGGAGAATCTATTGAACGTGTGTCCAGCAACTCTTACAACAGCTAACAACATCGTCGTGACGTTCGGAATCTCTTACAACAGCTAACAACATCGTCGTGACGTTCGGAATCTCTTACAACAGCTAACAACATCGTCGTGACGTTCGGAATCTCTTACAACAGCTAACATCGTCGTGACGTTCGGAAGCTCTTACAACAGCTAACAACATCGTCGTGACGTTCGGAATACAACACAAACACAATGACAACTACATTGGGCTGGCTGCAAAATCATTCATCAGTGGTGTGAAAAAGAGGCGCCGAGACGAAGCAACGCCGACCCCCCCCCCCCCCCATCTATAATAGAGAATAGAAATACACACTCCCAAATGTAATGGTTCAGGGGTGGATAGGATTCGGCAGATACCAACCTTTCAAGCCTACAAGTCCGCGCTGTATAGAACCTGTGCAAAGACAACCCTGAAGTTGCCACACATCACAGGACAATATCAACCTCCGTCGATCATGGATCAACACATTAGCTGGTGAAAGGTTTCTTTTGTGTGATGACACTGATACACACAGATATAGAATTATGAACTTAAAACACCTGTGTGCAGCGGCGACAATTTTCAGTGATGTGACATTTTATTCCTGTATTGAATTCTTCTCGCAGAAATGTAAACGGAACAATATTTCCCCTCATCTTTGAACTATTACCCAACAAGTGTGATACCGCTTGCAATCGTTTTTCAACCTTCTGAAGACTTCAGTTAGTGAACCCTAGTCATTGTTAACCCCTTGAAATTGGCTGTTGGACTTCGAGATCACCACTCGAAACTTCCTAGGAACTTCAATCAAAGGCTGCACCCCCTTACATAGAGTACATCTGGAGAAAGGTACAATCCTGTGAATTAACAGTGCGTTTCCGGGAAGTAGACAACTTCCATCGCCTCGTGAGAAGAACGGCCATTCTCTCTCTGTCCCCTGAGCATCAAATGGAGGATATGTGGTTAAAAAATGCGGTAGAAGGCTGGCATCACAAAATTAACAGGATGTGTCATCACCCAATCAGTATCTCTAAGTAGTTATTCAGCTTATCCAAAGGGAACAGGCACCCAATGAAGCCAGACTTATTCAACTTGTTGCTGGTGGAGTGATCCGTCCAAAAGAGAGGAGGTACCGTACTCAGCAGGTGAAGGACAAACTGAGCCGGGGAGATGGACTATGCATCTTCTTCTGTTAGAGTGAAGTGGTACTGTGTTTGAGTGTTAAAGTGAGCTAGTTTTTATTTTAATTCATTTAATTTTCTGACTGGTTTTTTTTATATTTATAATTGCAAGCATATTTTTTATGCACATGTGTTTATAATGAAATGTAGCATATGTGTATGAATTGTTTTTTTTTTCATGCAACAAAATGTATTATTTAAAGTTTGCATGTATAAGAATAAAGAAAAAAGAAGAAGAAATGATGGTGAAATGATTCTGAAATTTATTTTCCTTTCACTTACACTCATGAAAGAGAAATATTTCTATAATCCAAAGACTATTCCTGATGGAGCCCCTGAAATTTCCTTATAGATAACAACCTTTATATGTTTAACAGGTCTGGCGATCGTATAGTCTGTTTGTTTTAATGTATAGTGGCGACTTCGAAACGACCTAACTACACTAAGATTGGAGACTTGAAAATAAACTCAATTGAAATTAAAATAAGATTAACAACACTTTACGAATATACTTGATAATGACAAATACACACTCATTTCCTCACTTGTAGCTGGTTGCTAGAGCTTGATTTCCTCACTTGTAGCTGGTTGCTAGAGCTTGATTTCCTCACTTGTAGCTGGTTACTAGAACTTGACTTCCTCACTTGTAGCTGGTTGCTAGAGCTTGATTTCCTCACTTGTAGCTGGTTGCTAGAGCTTGATTTCCGCATTTGTAGCTGGTTTGTAGTAGCTACATTTCCTTACCTGTAACTGGTTAATAATAGCTGTCTATAATAGTAGCTAACTTTGCCTGGTTTAAGTGACTGGCATTGTTTTGGTCTATGATATCATATGGAATAAGAAATTTAGAAATTCATTAAGTGCAAAGAATCGACAGAGATTTTCATGGTCTGATAAAAATCGTGATGTTTGTTTTCGTGTTGGGTTTAAAAGTAGAGTAATTACAGATGTTTAAATACTGTTCATGGTGAATAAAATAGGCCCCTGAACGCTGAGTTTTAAGAAATATTTAACACTACTTTCACAATCAATTGATCAAAGAAGGGCGCATGTAAGGGTTACTGTTCATGTCATAGGACGAGATCAAACAAAGTTTCGTATGTTTCTACACTATATCATATGCAATATAAATGTTTTCGGAGAACTAACGGGGAAACCTTTTGATTTTATAGTTGATTAAAATTATTAATTATATTTAATACTCTAGATACGAAAGGACCTGTAGCTTTGGTTGAACATGCAGATGATGGCCACAGGCAGCAGAAGGTGTCCGTATCTGGAAAGGAAAGAACGATAACTCAAATAATATATTTAACAGTTATTATTTAGCTAATAATATTCCAGAATTCTAGAAAGTTCAATTTCTGGGCCATTATTGAACGCCAACTTGTCAAGAAATAAATGACCCGTACCCAATCGAAACGTTCTAAGTAAGTGTTTTGTTTTGTCGAGGACCAAACGTTTTTATATGTTAATAGATTTAAGACAGAAATGCAATGAATTCATTTATTAACAGTCAACAGCAACTGAACAGTGAGCATTTCAGCATAGTAACACCATGAACACAATGTTCAACAAATTTAACTTTTTTTGAAAAGTTTTATTTTCATTTCAATATTTAAGTAGGACAACAATAACCAATTAAACGACGTAACGTTACGACCGCCATGTCACCGTCTAAAGAAAGACACCCAGATTAACAAAAGAATATAAATAAAATAAACATTGCATGCAAGAATATACAGATACGAAGGCATAAGATGTAGAGGAAGAAATAAGAGTAAAGGTAAATAAAAATCAGCAGCAAAATTCAAACAAATTCTCAATGTTTGTTGCAAAGAATGCAAAAAACACATACTGTTTCTCTCTCATTTGTATTTGCTGGGAAATCCAACATCATTTGTGCGTTCTGTAACTGTATAACCGGTCTCAGAGTTGTACCAAAAGAGGCGAGAACTGATGCCTTTATTATATTTAGTGTATTAGTACCAGTAGGTTGTAAATGCTGTTCAAAATATCTAATTGTTGGGGAAAATTGAATCCAAATCAAAGCAATAATACTGCATCATACAGAAAACACTATTCCACTTTAATATTTGAGAATCCATATTTGATTTACACCACAAATCATCTGAGGTTTCTAATTCACATCAGTTAATATGTGAATGCAAATGCGGATCACGTACTATTGGACGTATCGAGCATATATGCAGGTCATTTGGTACCTTAGGTACGCCGGGCATCGGTGTAATTATGTAAAAACCGCTTAATGTCTGATATACATGATGCTGCCCGTAAAAGAAATTATTATGATGATTTTGATTAAATATTCTTCTTTAAAGTATGATTTATATATTTATTTTTGATTTTAAATATTTTGGATAGCGTTTTAGTACGGTACTGTTATCTGTCTTGTAAATACGGGTACCGCGAATGATTCGCGACCGGTGTAACCGTGGTGGCGGTCGCTGGTGCTCAGGGTCGCTCTTGATAGAATATATAGGGAAAAGAACGACTCGGATCACCGGCTTCTGCGCATGCGTGGTATTTAACTCGAAGCGGTGCCCTACTGGTTTTAAATCCATACTAATAATAAACCCCCTTCTCAGTTTTCTGTTTCGTATGCACATCATAACTTGAAAGATACAAATTAACTTGTATTATCCAACTCCAAAATTGATATTTTAATGCATAAGATTTCTGAATTATGTCTAAGATATCTAATAACGAATAAACAACTTGAAAACAATGGCTGTTTATTCAAAGCATATTTACAATAGTGTTATCTCCATAACAATTCCTAAGTCATCTTTTATATTTTAATCACATGACAACAGGTGTGAACAAGGTACAGCTAGACGCCTTAAACTTGGATTAACGTGCAGGTGTAAACAATTACATGTACCTGTAAATAAAATAACACCAGGTTATTCTACCGTGACCAACCTTCGTAATCATAAGTACAAATACCACTCGCCCAATTTACGAACAATACGTAGGCACATATTCAACATTGTTTTATTATTTATTTATCTATTTTGCATAGTATGTTTCTTCTCTCACCCTCTTTTATTTCAAATATATTTTCTGATTATCTGAATTCAAATTATCTCCGATATGCGAACAACCACACATCTACTGTATACAACTTGGAAGTTTACTTTGGGTGTTTTTGTACAAAAGTGGAAGACTTTCCTATTACGAGATAATTCTTTTTGTGTTAAAATTTAACCAACTAGACTCTATATACATGTACATATAGCAGGATCGTGTATAGGAACCAGCAGGCATTAGGGATCGTGCCATCCTTCTTATTCCCAAAAAAAAACCATAAGACAACAAAACTAACGTCTGGCGGCTTTTTTCGTCTTTATTTACCTAATATCTATTTATTTATTTTCAAGGTCAACGTATATCTGTTCACTTATGCCCCAACTATAATTGCTTACAAAGGACACGTTTCAGTTTCACGAAATTAGTCAAAATAGGATTCATGTTTGGTATACGGACAAAAAGTCACAGGATAAACGTCACTGGACAGAAAGTCACAAAATATGTAGAAAAGTCACAAAAATGACTTAGCAAATGAGACCCCATATATACTTTTAAGATAATAATAACAGGTGGTACCCAAATGCTCACTAAAGCTGTTGTTCAGACACCAGACATTTCTTACAGTGGATAGGAGGTACAAGGGAATACATGTCATCATTATTGATGTTTGTTTTGCCACATTTAGCACCTTCAGTTCATTATTAAATGTTCATTATCAGATAATAAGAAAGGAAAAATCATTAACTTGTTTATATATCAATTATTATATGATAGTTCACTTACTTCTTGGTTTGACAATGATCTGGAGTGAAAGGAAGCCAACCATAATTCTGTCATCAGATTTTGTTTTGACAATCATTACATGTAATATGTAGTATACTAAACCAAATGATCATATCAAGCTTATTTCATCGAAATAAGAAATCTCTCTTTTTAAAAATCAAAATGATATTTTACAATAAATATGATAAAAGGAATAACAATTTTATAATTATTATCAAAATCTCATAGAAAATATAAAGTTTGCATATATATTTTCTTAAACTTTACAAAAAGAACAGATATGTTTTCAAATATATATAAAAAATCAATAGTTTTTTATTTTCTTATAAACTGTGACTTTTTGTCCTATGACATTTTGTTCTACTATCATAAAATTCTAATTGTGACTTGGTCTTATTTTCTTATAAAATTGTGACTTTTTGTCCTGTGACATTTTGTCCTACTTTCATAAAATTTCTTATTGTAACTTTTTGCCCATGGACATATTGGCCGTGTCTTTTTGTAATTTGTAAAGCTGTAAATGGTTTGAAAGGTACATAATTTCAGCACAATGTATATATTAATTATGACTTTAAAAGTTGAAATATTTTCATGATCCTGGTTCTAATTAGGAACATTTATTTGAATCATTTTTTATATATCATAAAATTACAATTTTCTTATATCAAATTCATGACAAGGAACTACGTAAAAAATGAGCAGTACTTTAAGTGAATCTCATTCTTTGCAGTCAGCCAATAATATGATAGGACTGGCTTCACGAGTATGTACAAAAGCCACGGTATCGACGTCCAGTTGTTTAATATCATCATGAAAGCTGCTGTCTTTGGATCGTCTTTTGTCTCGCGTCTCGGAAGATCTACCGAAGCAGACCCGAGAATAAAATATTTTGGAGTTGGTGGCATGACAGCAAAGGAGCCAAATCAAACCTGCCTGCAAAACCTGCTTCAGTATTCCCCTGATCGAGTTTTCATTCATCTCGGTGGAAACGACATTATCGTTGACGGACAACCTAGGAAGGTGGCTGAAAACGTCCTACAAATGGTGCAGATCCTAGAAGACAGCGGAGTTGGAACTGTTCTCGTGGGACAGATTCTAGACAGGGGTGGTACTTTCAAGAAGAGCCCTGGTCTGACAAGGGATATCTTCAGGAGGAAGAGGAACAGGATTAACACAATTCTGCGAGCAAAGCTCGGAAAAAGATTTATTTTACTTCGACTGAAATATCCCCAGGACTTTGGAAATATGCCGCACAGATAAGGAGAGCTCTTCTGACAAAGTAAAGCTCGAGAAGAAAACCGGCCCTTTTAAGGGCCACAGAAATATTTCGAAAAGATGCCTCAAATAACATACATTCAGAGAGACGAAATCTTTTTAAGAGTCGAAACATATACTCCCTAATTACCAGCATACAGCCTCACCGAACTTTCTATCAAACACATAAAAATCCACAAATCATTTGTTTTCAGTCTTTATGGTCCGAAATATACGTATAAAATTGGCATATCTTTTTTAAAAAAAAATAGCCAAAGTAGAAATGTAATTGAATAATTATTTTGAATTAATTATGAGCGTCGGTGTCTGGGGTCGCTCTTCAGAATGACCGTTTCATATTTTGTCAGAACTGACTAGGGTATGGTCTGTAAAAGTTGCACAAGGCGCAAATGGGTGGCGGTTTGATTTGAAATAGCTAATTTAAGTGTAGTTTCAGAATTCGGGAGAGAAAAAATGGGGAAAATAATTATTTTGAATTAATTATGAGCGTCGGTGTCTGGGGTCGCTCTTCAGAATGACCGTTTCATATGTTGTCAGAACTGACTAGGGTATGGTCTGTAAAAGTTGCACAAGGTGCAAATGGGTGGCGGTTTGATTTGAAATAGCTAATTTAAGTGTAGTTTCAGAATTCGGGAGAGAAAAAATGGGGAAAATAATTATTTTGAATTAATTATGAGCGTCGGTGTCTGGGGTCGCTCTTCAGAATGACCGTTTCATATTTTGTCAGAACTGACTAGGGTATGGTCTGTAAAAGTTGCACAAGGTGCAAATGGGTGGCGGTTTGATTTGAAATAGCTAATTTAAGTGTAGTTTCAGAATTCGGGAGAGAAAAAATGGGGAAAATAATTATTTTGAATTAATTATGAGCGTCGGTGTCTGGGGTCGCTCTTCAGAATGACCGTTTCATATTTTGTCAGAACTGACTAGGGTATGGTCTGTAAAAGTTGCACAAGGTGCAAATGGGTGGCGGTTTGATTTGAAATAGCTAATTTAAGTGTAGTTTCAGAATTCGGGAGAGAAAAAATGGGGAAAATAATTATTTTGAATTAATTATGAGCGTCGGTGTCTGGGGTCGCTCTTCAGAATGACCGTTTCATATTTTGTCAGAACTGACTAGGGTATGGTCTGTAAAAGTTCACTTGAGGTTTCAGCCGGTTTTGCTATTTTGATATATAGCCTATCAAACTCCAGTAAGATGAGGGTGATACCAGACAGTCAACATTAGAAAGTGCACTGTTTCAAAATTACTTGTTGATATATTACAAATATGCGTGATGCTGTTTTATAACTGACCTTTAGGATATTTCTTGGTGTTTGAAATTAACCATAGACCGAGTCTATGTCAAATGGCACTGATCTATAACAATTGTAATTGGGATATAACAAAACGTGTATGTTAATTTTCTTAGTTTAAAGCAATTGAGTTATCCCACAAGTCAACGTCTGATAAACGTTATGAGGAAAAGAGAACACTTTTTTGGAAATGGAAAGAAAATATGCTTTATAAGTACTTTAAAAGTCAATAAAAATGTTTTAAATTTGTGTTATTTTTTTCAATGTTGCGGTCTATGCCAATTCAATTAAGTCTATGTCATCTAGTTTTGGCATAAACCCAGTCTGTACTAAGTTTTAAACGAATTTCGAAAACTGCTTTTCTGTTACTTTAATTCAGAAAAATATACTGACAACACGTCACACCAGCATATTTCTTTTCTGTTTTACCACACCCAAACATATAAAAGATGTGGTGACTACAAATGAAGGGAAGAAATGCATTAAAATGCACCATTTTAAATCATTCTTTTTAAATGGGTTAACCTCCCCCCAAACCCCACAGTAAGGTATAGATTTGTCACTGTATTTGAGTGCAACCTGATGTTATTAAAGAACAGACGTAGCTCAAAAATTGCAAATTCACATGAAATTATGCTACTCTACAGATTACTTCGAAAAAAAAATGTATAATTCAAATCCAACAAAAAAATCAACAGACTGATTGAAATGGATCACATATTAAAATGTATCACAATGAGGGAAATTGGGATGTTTTGGAGAATTGACAAATTCAATGCAGAAAGAATTAAAAGGATCAGTAAATGATGTCATAATACTTGCCCTTTGACCTCTAAATAATCAAGGCTCTACCATATAGAAATTTCATGCAAGTGATTATGCACATTTTTACTGTATGCTCGAGAATGTCCAATATATAGGATGTTCTCTATTCGTTTTTCACAGGGTAAATAATTCATATTGTTCATTCCAAAGATAATTGATTATTGCATTAGTATATAAATTTTCTTCTGGCATGTTTTCAAAGAAATGAATTTAAACTAATTTCACGTGTTTTGAACTACGTGAAGTAAATTATTTTAATGGGATATGAACTCCACATCTCCATTCTTAACATTAATTCAACATAAATTATCCACTTTTCAAATACTGAATGTCTGATATCATCATTGAAAAACACTAGATATATCTATAGATATGATGTTTACCTAGAAATGTGAACCTGAGTCGGTCAAAAACAGGCACCTATCTTCTTAGTCAGGTTAGTGTTACATAACTATGATAAGTTTATTGGATTGGCTAGTTGTGCTTTGTGCTCATTTAATTACAAATGAAAATTAGTCATGGGGCTTGGATTATTCTGACCACAAACTATGTCGAAAATCTGCTTTAAATTCATAATTCATAAGTAATTGCGCAAAAAATTAAAACTAAATACCTAAGCATTTCAACACCTACATAAAAATATTTCATTGACATAGCTGATGGCTTTTCGATATTAAAAAACACAATAGAGGAAATTCGAGTCACAACTTTGTTTTGAATTAAACTGGTACAGTGTGATCATGATTCGCATTTATTCATACTAGCAATTAAATCATAGACAATAAAAACAATATTATTTACTTTTTCTTTTTAAACCACTATCTTACTTTCAAGGTATTGTTATCATAATCATAATGATATAAATCAGTCGAGACTCGATCGCTCGAGTACAGGACGACATTGGTGGGATGCCGATCTCGATGATTCTTGCATGTAAAATGAATAATTATTAGTAAGTTTCTGTTGATATTTTTGCTAAAGGAGCTGCACTAGTTATATAATTTAATATATTAGTTAAAATGCACGTCTTCTTATTAAAATATGTGCATAAATGAAGTTCATATGCCGATCACAATTTCAGATGTAGAATTAAAAACCAAAGCATTTTCTGGTTTTTAAAACAAAATAATTCAATAATACCAATTGTTTTATTGTCTTTTGGGTTTTTTTCAACACCAGACTTCACACTAATTGCTGATTACAACCATATAAAATATTTACAATTACCTATGGGTCGAATTATGCGAGCGTCGAACAGCAGGGCTACCGCTATATTTAGAGCGACCCTGAGCACCAGCGACCGCGATCACCGCTACACCGGTGACCAATCATGAATAGGCTTATTGTTCGCCAAGTTCACCTATCTTCTTTAGACGGTAGTCACGTGACGCATTTCATCCAATGACAACAGCTTCATTCTAGTCCGATGCTAAACAAATCGTTATAATGACTGACTTCCTTTTAAAACATGGATGAAAATATAAATATCAGCAATATTTGTCTATTCATTTCAAATATTATTACCTAGTTGAGTAGCTCAGTAGGTTAACACGTCGACTACTGAACTAATTCCTATTGCTACTAGTTAATTAAAAGTCTATTCGTATATTTGCAATATAAACTTAACATTTGCACTTTTACTAAATGACTGAAAGAATGAATGAATATGTCAAATTATTCCTTATATATATTGATTAAAGAATTCAGTTATATATATTACTATATTGTAAGGTGATATAAATCAGTTTACATAGATTTTATGCTTATCAAAAGTATTTGATGACTTTGTTCAAAATGAGCAATTAAATATTCATTTTAATTTATGAAAGTGATTTTACATTGTACATACATGGTACTTTATTGATTTATAGAGTGATATATTGTCCAAACTGTAAATTTTCTGAGGGAAGCTTCTTCCCATAGAAGAGGCTATCTTTAGAGATATATTGTCTATTCCAATCACTGTGTCCGAATAAATAGATTGAGACCTGAACCCTACAGGCATTTCGTCAGTCCTTCTTGTTGGGATAAACCCTGTTACACATATATCCCCCACTTTTCATCCATATCAAATTTCTCGGGTGTAGCATACCTCCTGAGAATGAAGTGTCAAATTCATGGCACTGAGAACAGCAGCAGTGATGAATCGTTTAACACGTCATTGCCTATCATGAGAATGGACCTCCGTTTTTTCAGAGTATATCCGTAACACAGAATATTTGGCGCGGATCTAAGATGTCTCATTTTGATTGATCTGAAAGACCCGCGATATTTGCGTCTAATGCCGTACATTTGACGACGGAACAATCACAAGGGGGTGGGATGGGGAGTGGATACTTTATCAACAAAACCCGCTTAAAAATCTTCTTTTCCCGTTATCCAAGGCTTTGATTTCTTAAATCGTGGGGGTGGGGGATCACATCCTTCGCTACAACATAGGCGTAGCTTGGGTTCGAATATTACCGAGGCAGGGGTTCTGGGGGGAGCTATCGACATTTTAACAACGTAAAACGTGTTTTTTTTTTTTTTTACCGAGGCAGCTGCCTCGGTTGCCTGAATGGAAGCTACGCCACTGTACAATGGTATAATGCCACCCCCCGATTATGCGTCCATTTGGTTTGAATTGAGTTTCTTCCCTTGAAACACTTCTTTACATCTATAGATTAATGTCCTCGTACTTCTCCATTTCGTAATAGTAATGGAACCGAGGTCCAATGAATGCAGAGGTACGAAGACATTGACCTACTGTTATTTAAAATCCACCCCCGGTTTGCGAAGGGTTAAGATTCCATAAAGTAAAAAAAACAACCCAACAACAACAAACAAAAACAAAATCACAACAACAAACTACAAAGAACCACTAGGTGTAACAGAAAAAACTCATGTAATCAGAAGTTAGTTTAATTTGAATAAGGCAGGATTTTTCGGAGGTGTCCAGCAAAATTGATTAAAGGTACACAAAGCATTGTTCAAAACATGTTTTGAAGATGAATGAGATATGGGTCCCAATGATATGTTGTAAACAAATTACGTCTTGGTTCTATTTTCCACAAAGAATTTAATAATAACATGTAAACTTCAGTTCCACAAAGGTCTATTGATGTAGATACATCTACAGTGTAAGCAACATCTGCCATCTGCAACAATTCCCACAGTCTGTTATCTCGCCATTAGATGTAAGTACAATGTAAGCAAAATTGTTATGAGCCATCTGCAACAATTCCCACAATCTGGTATATCGGCATTTAGTCAATACTTTTGATATTCAACAATATTTACACTTCCAATTTTCTTACCTTCGATATTTTTGTAACAGGGTTTCTGTCGTATTTAACAAATAACAAAGTCCTGTATTGGATTCTAACAGGTCGAACACCTAAGATATAGATATATTACTCTGAAACATATGAAAATAAATATAAGTACATTTATGTACATTAAAGTCCTAGTTATTTACACAAATTACGTCTTTAATATAGATATCACTAATTAATAATATCATAAAAGGTTAAAACACTGATACTATATTTATGATATTTCTATAATGACTTATATCACGAACACCATCCCGTCAGGGAACAAGTAGTGGCACACATGTATTTCACATTGTGTACATAACCACAGATTATTATGCAAGAAGCTCTCGTAAATAGATTTTAAAGACTTCCGAGAAAATATGCATTAATTAAAGACCTTCAAGACAATATTAGCTAGAACTAGACTGTAATTTGTAAACAGGGAACTGTCAGAAATATAATTTCATTAAAGTCCACAAAATTGCAATACGCAATATCGTTATATTTTTATGTAATAAGTACATGTACTTTATGACAGTTATGATTTTATGACCATTTTATATCTTTATTTACACAAAATGTTTATTTCACCAAAGCAAGTTGTAGAAAACTGTTATTGAAATATGTTTGCATGTCTGAAATATATTTTGAGCCGTAAACTTTTGGTTCATAAATAATGAAATTAGCTGTTTTTGACAACTTGAAAATCACACGTGAATCATGATGGCATTAATTTTTAATTCATGAAAACACAGGGAGACCAATACTACACTCTATTGCCGATAATCGCGAAGACTAAAATCCGTTTGTACTGCAAGTTTATTAAATTAATACAACTTTGGGCAGTACAGCCCATCAGTATTTAAATGTGACAATAAAATAAATACATATAGTTATTAATGAAATGAGAATGAAAGTGCGGTATTCATATACATGTATTCACACATTATATGCATCATATGTTTTCCTAAATATTCCATCCGTTTATGCAGCATGTCATGCACACAAACACTTAGTGTGCAGGTGCGAGATATTTCAGTATTTCAATTTGTTTCCTTCTGTTTACGATTGTCATTTAAAAACAGAAAATAAATGTATTATTTCATTAGATCTTAATTAACGAATATGGTAATTATTTTAAAATTAGGTCATATGATTGCTGCTTCCCTGTGCTTTTTAACGAAGTTTTATAGCAAGTGTCCATGTGAAAGGGTGTTAGGAATAAAATATTTGAGCAAATTAACATGCATTTGTTACATGATATTTGCACTAGAAAAGCTAGGAAATTAGCGACAAAGTACTTCTACCGCCAAATTACCTGTATGTCACCTGTGCAAAATGAAAAAAATAAATAAATTACACCCTCCTGAAAATCGCCGGGTATCACTGTACCTAATAAACATTGTGTATATTTGGGGTCATTTTCAATGTTGAAATATGACTCCACGACTTGTCCAAGATGTGAACTGTACATAAAACAATTTGTACATTGAGAATCATTTTTCAATGTTGAAATTTGACCTCACCAGATATGATCTCTAAGGGTAACTTTTTAACAAGGGTCAAAATTTCACGCTTGGGAGGGTAGTTAATTAATGGTCTGGGTTAAAATTGAAAATTGATGAAACATTAGTTGAAAAATGACGCCGGGGGTCGTTTTTCAACGGGGTCACTATTTAATGCTACACCGGCATGAAGCATTGTACTTCATACTCTCATGCATTTACAAAGATGAAGTTTATTTCTTATATTTACATTCTACTGTCATTTCTATCGGGATTCCCAGCCGTTGAAATAGACGTTCTATGTTCACCCGAATTCATTCGGGCATTGTTCACAACTACAACGAATTCATGAGGAAATGGTCATCATTACAATTTGTAAAGCTCTCAGAGGTAAAAACATTAAAAAACATTAAAAATGTAAATGGGTTACAGGTTACTATAGATATTTGAACCAATCAAAATCAAAAGGCCGACATTCTCAGGGGTATTCTCATCTCGACTTCTCTAAAGAGAATACCCCTGAGAATGTCGGCCATTTGAGCCTCCAGGGAATATGTGATGCAAATGTATTTACTACCGTTGTATTGTACAATCATTCAACTTAAAAACCATGTATGACATAACTGCATTCATTGCCTCTTATCGCCGAAAACTGCAACAAAAAATGGATTTTCCGTTTTATACCACGAAGTGCTATGTACTGATACCGCGCAGAATACGTGGGCGATTTTGACTGGCTAGCACGCTCTTCTAAAATTACGTTTGGAATTCTTTAGAGTTATTTATAGAAAGATAGAGCATCAGAGATGAATTAAAAATAACAGGCAAAAGGATGATTTTAATGGTGACCATTAACCACAATTGATCTTATTTTATATAATTTAGTTACTAACATTAGGGGGGGATGCTACAAAAAATAAAGAGGACTCCATCCCCCCATATTTTTTTTCACAGACACCTGATAACTATACTCCCCCCCCTTCTGATTTTTTTTTGCGGTGACAATTCCTCCAAAATGTGTGGATTCCTTGTCTCTCTCATCCCAATTTCGATTGATGTAGTTGTTTCACGCTTTTCACAAGCTTTAGAGATTGGCCTTCTACTGGACTGGTATAATAGAATATACTTATTATAAACAGTATGAGGTAAGTATAAGGCTTACAAAAAAGCATGTTTACGATTACATAAATCGAAATTAGGATGGAATAGACGGGGAATCAACACATTTCGGAGAAATAATCGCCGCCCCAAAAAATCAGAAGGGGGGTGGGTTATTTTACTTTCTAATCTAAACCATGATAAAAAAAAAGTTTTACTTTTCTCGCGTCGATTATTGCGCTATAATCTATTATAGGCCGTGCAAGAGGTTTTCAAAGTGTACACGCGTTTCTGTAAAATTGTAGTGTGAGTGATATGGCATTCCTACTAGCTCTGGCTAATGGGTTAACCCTTTAGCTCGATTAGTAGAGTGCTGGACTTATGTACCAGAGACCCGGGTTCAAATCCCATCAGATGCATAAAAATGTCTGTTACATATGGCGCCCACTTTGGGAGCTGGGTTATCTCTGGCGGGTAAGAGAAATTGTACCTGAGTACTTCGCCCCACAGGTGTTGGCACTCCGGAAGAGTCAAGGACGACTCTTAAAAAGAAGGGGGACAATGTGGTAGTGTGAGTGATATGGGATTCCCACTAGTTTTAGCTCGATTGGTAGAGCGCTGGACTTGTGTTTGGTTTTTTAAAAGTTCTTCTCAACAGAGTAATTTGCTCAAGGTCATGTGTATTTTTCATGACACAATTCTGCTGAATAGTTCTAAATAAAAAAGCATGAAATTTATTCAGTGTATTAATCTCTATTCTGAAATTTAAAAATATAATTATGGGTGGACGACAGCAGCAACATCACGTTTCTGCGTCTCAATGTGTCTGGTGATTCAGGATCCAATGCAATACAAAATCGCGTTCCTCATTTTACAAAACGGAACTATCGTGGAATACTTTTACATATTTCTAGTTTTAATGACTTGTTAGATAGAAATGTAAGCCTCACTCATCCATACAACCTTCTCTCTCATGTTTGCGCGTAGAGGAAAGTTTCGCAAAAACGCAATTGCTGTACTTTTCATAAACAAAATGATAATTAGCTAATTAAGATATGGAAAGTTTAAGCAGGTTTTCGTTGTTTAACAATTTTACCACCCACCCTGTGTAGTGGTATGATTATTTGAATGTTATAACTCACCATGAATCAAAACATGACTGGCTGTGGTTTTGGCGTTTCATGAATATATATATATATCAAAATGACACATTTTTATAGAGAAGATGAATTGCACTTTAACATTTTATACTGTATTTGAAATGTAGTTAACAAAATGTAGTTCAATGATTATTGATGTTCATTTTGTTAATCACTGAAAGCTTTTATCATTGGTCATATTCTAAATTTTAGATAGGTTAATAATATCTTACCTATCGATTCGTTAATAGTATCACTTTACCTTGTTTATTTTCCTTTTATTTTTCTATCCTTCGTTATTCATTTAAACGAAGATAAGCTCATATCCTCATGGCATTATTGATCTCCATGTTTAATTTACAGAAGAGACATCTTTATTCACACGTACAGTTATTTTTATTATCAATATTCCCATGCTCAGTATTAGTACGTCTATTTACTTAAGCATTCAGTTGCTGTATATACAGGGCAATAATCATTATGTTATATGTTTATCTCTGTGTGATTGGATTGTGTGATTGACTGTTAATTTGTTAGTAGGTTTGCGTATCGGTGGAGTGGTAAGCTTTTGTGACATTAAAAATGTATCATGAAGAAACTTTTTTTTTTCGTTGTTGATTTTTTAATATGACTATTGATTTGGCAAAAAAAAAAAAAAAAAAAAAAAATAATAATAATAAAAAAAAATTGTGCACCATATAACGTGGTTGGGATCTTTCAATCTTTTTATAGATAATTTCAATACCTTATTTTTAGTCGAAGTATTCTGAACTACACTATATATGCGCTGACAAAACTTTGCAATTCCAGATAATTTGCTTCTAACCGAAAGAAAATAATATATTTTTTAAAAAAATGAAAATAATAGATATGGTTTTTCCAACACATTGTATACTGATTGAATAAATTTTAATGATCATACTTGATGATATATCAGAAAACAAAACGCTCAGTATATCAAAGATATTTTTCTTCCATCAGGAAGCTTAATTCATACCGTAGTATTAATGTAGGTATGGCAAATACAAACATCTGCATTGCGAAGTTACAGGGGGAATATTACATTGGCTTAAGATAAATAGATGGAATGAAATAGAAAGAAAAAATAAAATAGAAAGCAGGAAGATATTCTTCTCAATTATGAAGTATGTACATATCTTAAAACCAAATTTTATTGCTGATAATCTTATTCAATTACAAACTTAAAAGCAAATCGTATAACATGAAAATGAAAGAGGCACTTATTATGAAGATAAATTCTGAACTGAATAATTCAAATCCTCTTTCATTTGCAACATGTAACAACCAGTAACCAAGCAGGTATTATTTGACATATAGATATATGTCATATTTGCAAATCTTTAACATTTTCTCAAGTCACTCATTCCTAGTCCAAAAACTGTTAGAGGTCCAGATCGCTATCCAATGGGAGACCATGCACTGACGCATGATTAACTCCCGCCGCTCGTCATGCATGACCATCCACTCTCTGACCAAGCAACCGCCCTCCATATATTGCTAAGTAATATAAAAGGTATATACAGGTAATACCGCCGATTTTGGTGTTAATGTGTGGAGTTTCGAGCTGTGAAGGTGTGACCATTTCTGATTTCTAATGAAAGGGCATTGCAAGGATCCCGAGCTAGCCTTAGCAAAGGTGGGTAAACATTCTAAATGTGGAGACTATAATTTCATAAAACTAAGAAGCAAACCATCACATTAAAAAAGAAAAAAAAAACAAAAAACAACTAATTTCATATTTACAATGTAGGAGTCTACATTTTGTGCAAGGAAGTTTTCTACATGATTGCAGCTTTGAGAACGAGTATCCATTGAGGGAGAAACATTCATGTAGCTTTTGGTTTCTATCAAGCAAAAATAAAATCAAAAAAGTTTTTTTTTTATATATCAAACAAAACATTTATATTCAGAATAGATAGGCAAAGGAAAGCATGGAATAATGTTCAATATATATGCGTCGTTGTGTCTCGATATTTGATGATTTCAGTGATTTACAACTTGACCGATCACATGGTCGTGTTCATGACCTGTCTATAAACTTGTGGTCAAACTGCAATGGAAGATTCTCCCGTAAATTGTCCAAACCGTTTCCATTCCGTTGCACATTTTAAGAACTTTCTAAATAGGAATAAATGTGGAAGCGTCTTACTGTACATTATATATATATATAAATATATATATATATATATATATATATATATATATATATATTACACGAATTTCATAATTCTACCGCAAAACAATTGTCAATAATGTTGAGTAATCTTTGATTTAGTTGGGTAACAGAGCATATACTCTCTGCTCAATTTCACAAGTGCTATAAAACCAATTTAATACATTTCTGGAAGGTAATGATACATGCATTCAAAACCATGATCAATATCTGCTTTAATAGCTGCCAGTATGAAAAACAAATATATCCTGCATGCAAGCTTCTGAAAATAATGGGATTGGTCGTACTTCAATCTTTGTATGGCTATGTTTGATTCAAAAGTGCTTGGTTGACAACTGACGGTTTTTGAACTAAGTCGTGTACTTCCGTTTTACCTATGTCTCCAAACAATTGATTTTGTTGTGCACCATTTTCTAAAATCTAGACATTTCTTATGTCAGCTGATGATAACAGTGGTGAAGGCATGTTGGAAAGAACTATTGCCTATTTCTGTTGTAAAAGAAATAGAAAATCTCTCACCCCTCGTGTATCATATTGAATAAAGAAGTGTTCGCGATCAAATTACATAATTCATTTCTCTGTTGAACAAAAACGAAACAGAAGGCACATCAAAGGTGTGCAAGTACGACTGCATGGTTAACATAGGTGAGCAATGTTAAAACTTGGAACGCGCGGGCAGGAAAACTTTCCAACAGTAGTAATATGGTGATTAACTGTCATTGACAAGCAGCAATGATGATTAACGTCACAAAGTTTAAACCGCAATAATTATCGATATAATTTACTTTCTTTCTCATAAGCAACAGTCAGATACGAATACGTTCTGTCTGTCAAGAATAGATCGGTGTCCTTCAACCGTAATTATAATAGTTTTTAGATAATTAAGTTATTATTAAGTAATTTGAAGGACACTCAGATTGTCTAAAAAAATGATTTCACGTCTTTGAAACAGTAATGCAGGCCAAATGTAACACGACAAGAAAGAAACGACCAAATAAATCAAGAAGGAAGAAATGAAAATATTAATGATGATAAAAAAAATAAGATCGTTCATATAATAAATAATAAACCATTACTTTATTTTACCCATTTTTACGTGAGTGAAGGTCATGGTTGCGAAAGACTCATGGTGCAAATAAAGTGTGTTGAAAGCGCATCCCCTAAATACAGAACACATCTTATTTCAAATCTTTTCCTCACACCAGTCCCCTTCATTTTCTCTGTATATGTAATAATCTTTTCCGTTACACGAATGAACTTCATTTTCTCTTTTACTCTTGACTTGTATAACGTTAGCCAACTTCATTTTCACCGTCATTCTCTTGTATCACATCACCTAACTTAACTTTATCTACTGTTCTGTTCTGTCACATCAGAGCTTGTTCTGCGTATGGTAAGATTTTATATCGAGGCCGTCTACAGACAAACAAGTTGATTTTCGATGTTACAGGGGTTTCAAAAGACTCGTTTACAGTCAGCATTTCGTAAAATATGTTGTTGTTATAACGATCTAGTTTGCCAATACAACTTCTCATTGGGTTAAATGCTGTCTGACGTGTTTCATACCGATTGTTAGACCGTTCTTGGCACACTGATTTTCACAACGGATAACTCCGTTTACCTGATCAAGATATAGGGCTTGCGGCGGTTGTGACCGGTCGAGAGGGGATATTTACTCCTCCTATAGGCACCTCATGTATATCCAGGGTCCCGTGTTTGCCCAACTCTTATTTTGTATTTCTTATAGGAGTTATGAGATTGATCATTGTTCGTTATCTTCACCCTTTTATCAGCCAACTTAATTTGATCTCTGATTCTTTTGTGTCATGTCAGCTAACTTGATTTGTCCCTCTGTTCAGGAGGCGATCTTGCAGGCGCAAGCTCAGACGACGAAATGGATCACGATGACGGTGGTGATTTCGTGTGTTGGGGTGTTGGGAGTGACTGCGATTATGATGGGGGTCTACCTGTCAGGAAACCTTCATCAAGAAGATGATGACGAATACATGGTGAGTTTTCTCCACTTTAAGCGTTGTAAAGAAAAATCTGAAGGGAGATAATGAAATAAGCAACATGTTTTATCGAGTGATAAAAATGCTACAAGTGCCTGGAAGACAACATATACAGAGTATATTTAATTCTTTGATAAAGTTAATGGCAATCTGGAAAATATTCATCTTTCAGTAATAAACTTTGAATACATTTAACTTTGATATTAATTGCATAATTCCTCTGTCACAATGTAAATGTATCACTTGATCAGATGTCAATTTTTTCGCAAAAATATAAATAAATCTACATGTTAATCAAATTAAAATACCAGTTAAGGAAAACTTGTGAGGTCTAGAGATAAAAGTATTGATACTGTTTTAAATGAATATCATTTAAGCAATATTGCAATATGTTGCAAATCAAATGATAGTGCGCGGAAATATTTTTTGCTGGTTCTCGGAGCCTTTTATTTCTATACAAGTCATGGTAACTATGTTACAAATTAATTCAAGGTAACGTATCTCATACTTATTAAATAATCACCTAAACTTCCTCAGTGCCTAACTTTATGGACATACTTGTGTATATTTTAATAATTTGTTATGGAATATATTGATGGAACTGAATGCTAATTTCCAAGCGCGATACGTTTATTTGTAGACACATGGACCAATGACAAAACCATCTATGTAAAACCGATTTACATACTGTTACAAGCAGTGCAAAAAAGCGACAGATTGTTTGGCCACTTGTCAAAATAATGCCAAATAAACCAATGGTCAAGCGTAGAATATATTTATAATTATCGATCGGGAAGTGTCCTGCTTTGCTATGGCAGGTCCAATGGGGCGTGGCATATTTTGTGTCCGTCATCACGTGCATAAAAGCTGAATAAGGATATTGTAAAGGTGCAAATAAAGCAAAGTAATTTTGTCAATATGTATTCATGAGTATTGAATGGACATATCTGTATGAAGTGTTAATAAATGAGCACACCAGACAGTCTTTATCTATATTTTTATTACTGTTTATAACCCAAACAAACTATAACATTGTAATTTGTGAACGAAACATATATTTTTTTCAGTTTTACGTCGACATAAGTCGTTAATCCTGAAATAGGGGTAATTTCTATCAATAGAACAATTTCGGTATTCCCAGTGTCGTCATTGCCCCTGGTAATGGACCGGACATTTCCAGGCGATGATGAAAATTTGTTGACAATCTTACCAAGTCATTAATTGGCAATACATACACTTTCTATTTTCGTATAAAATATAAATTTTTATGTGTTGAGTTTTAGAGTTAGAAGAAATTTGATATCAATATTGCATTGCATTTTCACAAATATGGTGTAATTTCAGTTTTCGAAACAGTGGCTTATTGCAGTAGAAATAATTTGATCTCATTCTCACATTTTTATGAGTTTGTTTTGCGTTCTTTTGAGAATTTTTCACTGAAATTGAACTATAGGTGAAGTGCCATTAAACCTACGCCTGACGCCCAGGGCTGTCGCAATGAGTAGGGTTCTTTATCGTATCTATGCCTTCTGTAACATGGGACCTCGGTTTTTAAGACCTCATCCGAAACACACACAACTCTTAAGTGCTAAATGCTGTGCGCCTGGCGAAAGAGCAGTCACTACCTATTTTTACGTCGTAGCATTGATGCGGCAAAGGTACGAGTGGGGATCAAACTCGCGACCCCCCATTCACGACACAATCGCTAAATAACCATCTAGCCAACGGGACCGGTGACGTTTTGCTAAGAAAATAACAACCCATAACCGTCAAGAACACCAACCATTATAAAATGTCAACAGGTGACCCTAATGGTGTTGTCATACTATCATTCTATCTTTAATGTTAGATAACTTTTACAAAGCGTTGAGAAATAAATGTCTCCTAATGTTAAGAGTAATTAGGAGGGCTAATGAGAATGATCATCAAAGTATCATAATAAAGACGGCGGGATACAAATTACAGCTAGCGTAATTTTCTTGTCACATTATAAAACGCGTTATAAGAAAAAAACTATAATTAATTCAAATCGTGATCAACATACTGATGAAAGACAATAATTTGTAAAGTTCCAGCGTCTCTGAATTCTGACTGAGACAGCTTTGATGTACGCAGAGATTATTTCATTTTTTCATTATTCGATTATTGTGAATTCATTGATTTAATGTTGCCTCTTTACCTCATTTGAGAATGCCGGAGAAAATGTCAAGTGTTTAATTCGCATCCATATTTCATTAAATATTAATGAAGAAGTTTTTATGTTAATTATTTAACATGTCTCTACTGGGCAGCGAGGATACAGGTTTCCTCTTATAAGTAGATAGTATGGTAAATATACAGACCGTGCACACACTTCCGTAAACGAGGACTATATAAATTATTATTTATTTGGTAACCTTCTTTGTCTAATGACATTGATACCGACAAAACATCTCTGCATGACTTGCGGAGAGTGTTTTGAGTAATTAACCTATATCGAGACTGCACAGAAAAGTGTAAAATCTACCACCCCCTAGTTACAAGGTTACATGCTTTTTCAATAACCTCGAGTGATTATTTAATTAACATTTCTCGTATTTTCGGAAGCCCATAGCGTAAATATATTTCTGACAAGCAATGTGCATTACATATTTTCTGACGGAAACGTGCCTCGTAGAGTTCGAGGACCCTAATTAACTAACTTATCCAATACTTATTTAGCATTACTTTCAATATTACATTGATTGTTGTTTTCAGATGATAGGCAATGATTATAATTATCTCTTTAGTTGCAATACACTGACTTACGTATACCAACATAACCTTGACAGTCATATACAGAGATAGGGTTAGTCATGTAACGGAGGACTCCGTTTGACCTCTTCCTTGTTCTTTTGTTCTCCAGTAATTAGTCAGCAGGGAGGTTTACTCGGATCTGAAATATTGCTTAGTAATGCTTTCGAGAGATTTTTGAATTTATGTTGTTTCCAAACAAAACCATAATTGTGCCTTTTTGATAATTTAATAAGTACAACGATGTATAAAATATAGATGTCCTTTAAATATTTTCATGTATTTGGTGTTTTTCAGGCAGCCATAACTCCGATTTCACAAGCTATGAAAGGGGCCAGTTTAGAGGACGACGTCGCACAGCGGCATCTGGATCTTAGCTTATCAAATCCGGTAAGTCGTGTTAATTTTAGCTTATCAAATCCGGTAAGTCGTATTAATTTTAGCTTATCAAATCCGGTAAGTCGTATTAATTTTAGCTTATCAAATCCGGTAAGTCGTATTAATTTAAGCTTATCAAATCCAGTGAGTCGATATTAAATTTAGCTTATCAAATCCGGTAAGTCGATATTAATTTCAGCTTATCAAAATCCGATAAGTCGATATTAATTCAAGCTTATCAAATCCGGAAAGTCGATATTAATCTTAGCTTATCAAATCCGGTAAGTCGATATTAATTTTAGCCTATCAAATCCGGTAAGTCGATATTAATTTTAGCTTATCAAATCCGGTAAGTCGATATTAATTTCAACTTATCAAATACGGTAAGTCGATATCAATTTTAGCTTATCAAATCCGGTAAAATCGATATTGATTTTAACTTATCAAATCCGGTAAGTCGATATTAATTTCAGCTTATCAAATCCGGTAAGTCGATATTAATTTTAGCTTATCAAATCCGGTAAGTCGATATTAATTTCAGCTTATCAAATCCGGTAAGTCGATATTAATTTTAGCTTATCAAATCCGGTAAGTCGATATTAATTTCAGCTTATCAAATCCGGTAAGTCGATATTAATTTCAGCTTATCAAATCCGGTAAGTCGATATTAATTTTAGCTTATCAAATCCGGTAAGTCGATATTAATTTTAGCTTATCAAATCCGGTAAGTCGATATTAATTTCAGCTTATCAAATCCGGTAAGTCGATATCAATTTCAATAAAATGTGTATTTAAATGAAATACGCATTCATTCCATCTCTCGATTAAAATCCTGTAGATTGGGAAATCAGCACGATGATTTTAATTTCATTTTATTCACGATGAATCATTTTCCAGCGTGAATGATATATCAAACGTGTTTCAATGCTTTCGTAACCGACATTTTAAAAGTCGATTTTCTTATAACTTGAAATTTAAAACTCTTGATTGTGTCATTGTAACAAATTGCGGAATTTTAGCACAGCATAATTAAAGTAAATTACAATAATTGTTTTGTCTTTATAGAACAAAGAATCCATGGCTTTTCCAACCAAATCACGTAAAAAGATTGATGATCATAACGAAAATTCTTTATTTAAAAAAAGTCGTCTGGATGGTTCTAAGAATAAAGAGGTCATCCGAGATTTCGTGGCTAGTGGCATGCACAGTATGAATACCATCACAAGAGAGATGTTGAAACTGCCAGATTACATAAAGAAATACGCTAAGCCAATTATGTTAAAACCATCTTCAGATGACAGGAAAAAGTTGATAGAAAAATCCAGGAAACCTCTGAAAAAAGACGTAACTGTTGTTGGAAGCAATATACAAGATGAACGTAATGTCAACAACGAAATAAGAGATTTTACTATCACTCCTGATATAAATTCTATTACTAATAACTTCCTTAATCGTGTAGTGAATAATATCAGAGATAATTATGAATACGACCTATCTCAACCTGATTTCAACGATGAAAGCTATGAGTTCGATAGCTCAGAGGAGACCGATCCAAACTCTGAAGATGTAAACGATGAAAATCACTTATCCACAGATGAATTGTCATTAGACACCTCTAGTGAAGAGTCGAAAGGGGTTTCCATAGAACAGAAGGGTGAAAGTCAGTCGACAGAAGAAAACAGTGATGATCAGAAGGATGAAAGTCAGTCGACAGAAGAAGAAAACAGTGATGATCAGAAGGATGAAAGTCAGTCAACAGAAGAGGAAAACAGTGATGAACAGAAGGATGAAAGTCAGTCGACAGAAGAAGAAAACAGTGATGATCAGAAGGATGAAAGTCAGTCGACAGAAGAAAAAAACAGTGATAATCAATCATCTGTGAAACAAAATGATGACGAACAATCGTTGAAAGAAGACGATAATCAAAAGTCATCGTCAGAGCAACAAGATGCAGAAAATCTATCAGCAGAAGACAATGATGATGAACAGAAGTCGTCAGAGGAACAGAAACAGTACAGTATATCTAAACATTCGTCAGAAGAGAAAGCAGATGATGATGAAGACGACATAGCTTCATTTGAAGTAAATGAGAAGAGGCAATCCTCTGAAGAGATTAATAACGCCGACCAGTGGTCGAACAACTACCCATTACATAAAAGTGACGTCGATTCAAATGAACTGGAAATCATCGAACCTCCTGAGCTGGATAATGACTACAGTTTTGAATATGACAACTCCCAAGATGAAGATAAATTTAAAGCAATTGTTGCTACGTCCTTAAATCTACAATATAATCTAAATTCCAACGAAAATTTGCAAGCTCCGGACAGCGATTCTAATTCGAATGAAAAAGATGTTAGTATCAATGACTCAAGTGAAAGTGATGAAACAGAGAAAGCCAGCGATGCAATCGACAGTGATGAAAACAGCAGAGGCGTCTCCCATAGTATGGATGAATCATCACATTCTGACGAGTCATCCAGTAATAACGACGATTCCTTGGAAAATATCGCATCCATCCAAGGAGAGAATGAGTCGACAGATGAAAAACAGAGTGAAATGTTAGATAGCGACTCTAGCAAAGAAACCGATGACTCGAATGAGAGCATGCCAGATAAGGTTAATCTATCTCTTGGTTATAAACAGAAAGAAAGAGACTCGGGAGAGACTGACACTGCTTTGAACATACTTAGTAATGCTGCAAGAATTGTTGAATATGACGCTGATACAGAAGATAAATCAAGAGAAAATAAAAAAGCCCATTCTTCAACATCAAAAATTGCAGATGGTTTAACGTCAGGAAATTTAGACAAAGAATCAAATGAATCTCATTCAAGCAAGAGTTCAGAAAGTGATGATCAAAACGATTCACAAGAAAATAACCAAAGCACCGAGGATTCAATAGTAGAGAAAATTTCAAAGAGTGATGCATTTTCCAAAGAAAATGATGAATCGGTGGAAAGTGTTGATGCAAGCGACAGTATTGAATCTTTGGACAATTCAAAATCAGAAGAAATTAATGATGATGAGAGCGAAGAAAGCGATGAGGATTCCACACAAAAAGACAGTTCAGATGAAGAAAATCATATTGCAGGGGAAAGTAACGAAGAATCGAACAGCGTAAAATCAAAAGATGAAAGCTTGGATTCAAAGTACGATAAATCTTCCGAACAAATGGATGAAAGATCTACTGAAACGTCTATACAAGATAGCATGGAGATTGATTCAAACTCTGATGATCAATCTGATAAATCGACTAAAATGTCTAAGCCAGACGAAGGTCAAACACAAGAAATTAGTAATTCGGAGAGTAGCAATACTTCGCAGCAAAGCTCAGATAAATCTATTGAAAATTCAAAAGACTCAAGTGAAATCTCCGAGGATGAAAATACCTATTCAGAGGAAAATAATGCCTTGAAGCAAAGTGTCGACGAATCAATCGACATATCTAAAGCAGGAAGTAGCCATGACACAAAAAGCATCGATGTTTCCACAGAAATGTTTGAACTCGTCAGCAGTCAGACATCAAACGAGGATAGCGGTGATTTGAAGAAAGAAAGCGATGACTCGAGTATATCTAGTAAAGCTGAAAGTATTGAAAAGTCATCCGAGGTGAGAGATTCAAAGAACACAGATGCATCAATCGAGAAAGGATATTCTTTGAATGCGAGATCTGAATCCGAAAGCATAGAAAAATCAGATGAGGATCGTGGTAATTCTAATGAAGATCATACATCTATGGAAAACGGCAATAAATCGTTTGAAAAATCAAGAATAGGCAACAATCGAAATTCTGATGAAGGAAAAATTTCAGAACAAAGTGTCAGTGACTCGACCGAAAGTTTTGAGAGAGATGAAAATGACAGTAATTCTGGTGAATCATATAGTGACAATTCTTCAGAACAGGAGACTGAAAAATCAAATGAAAATATTAAATCGGAGAGTATTGAAAACTCTCAAGAAGATAATCAAGATTCAAAATCCGACGATGCATCAAACGAAAGCGTCAATGAATCAACTGAAACTTCTAAATCGGACAGCAGTGAAATTTCAGACGAGTATGGCAATGATTTTCAAAGCATATCTAAGGAAATTGACGATGAATCGACTGAAAAGAGTAGAAACTCGATGAAGAATAACGGTGAATCTATTTATTATGATTCTACTGAAGGCATACCGAAAGATAGTAGTGGAATATCATACGATTCTAGAACCAGTGCTAGTTTGGAGTCAAAAAGTGGACAATCTGATGAAAGCTCTGAATCAAACAGCATTGACAAATCAGATGAAATTGGCGATTCAGAAACTGCTGATTCTTCAGATCACTTTAGCCATACATCGATAGAAAACTCAAAAGTAGATAGCAGTACCACTGATATGAGTGGCAATTCCAAGGTAGATGAGGTTTCAAGTCACAGCAGCGACAAATCAGCCGAAAATACTAGATTGCAAAATAGCATGTTTACAAAACCAATCAAAGATTCAACTGAAACCGTTGAATCGTTACGTCAAATTCTTCATGATTCTTTTAGAGATAGTAAAGAATCTAAACCATCCTTGGAAAATTCTAAAGAGAGTACTGAAGATTCAGATGAGAAACCCAAATATTCAAAGGAAACTGACGAATCAGCAAGTCAGAATTTTGATGATTCTTCCAAGGATAGTCATGAATCTCAACCAAACGCGGAACAGCCAAAAGGAAGTACTCAAGATTCAGTTCAAATATCGAAATCTTCATTAGAGGAATCCGATTCAAAAGAACACACCAGCAACTCGGCAGGTGAAAAGGATTCATTAGAAGATTATTCAGGCCTTACCCAATTCAAATCTAGTGATTATGACTTACATAATTTACATTTATATTACGACGACCGCAAAGAGACTGTACAGAGAGACATCTCAGCTTCTGCAGGGAAAGAAAATTCTCAGAATGACGATTCCAGAGAGTATGAAACTAAATCGAAAGACTGGGAAGAAGAACACCCAGTGAAAAGTATATACGAAAGCACCACGGTTACTTATGATAGCACTGGGAAAGACAGTACAGAAGAAAAAGATAAAACGTATTCACCAAGAAGTGAGGATTTTCCGGAAGGTATTTTTGATGACCAAATCTATTTGGATTTTATGCACAGACCTATTGAAAAAATCCAAAACATTGCTGCCGAACCGTATTTTAAGGTATTGAATGCTGACGTTGAAAAACCAGTCAAACAGGTATCTGAAGAAAGTAAAGAAGGAAAGAGTGATAAAGAGGACAGTGAAAACAACTTGCCTAGTCATGTGAAAAATATTGAAAAACATGAACGTTATGATGACAGTGAAGAGAGCAGGGAATCAACAAATGACGCCAATCCTGCAGACTTACACTTTTTAAACAATCATAGGACAACAACTGATGATGGCACCGACGAGTATTTCATGCCATCAAATTTCTTTCACTTCGGACAAACAAGAAATCCTTTCAATAATAGAAATGATGCACCTTCAACGGATTTCAACAACGTGATAACAACACCGATTCCGACTGTCCCTGCTTCACACTACGTCGATTATAACGATTCGCAACACAGTTCTTTCAGTCATGCTGTAGGGTCTGACGTTCCACAAGCTAGTTTCCTTTCATCTTTGAAAAACAACAGACACGTGGTTAAAGACTATCAAAACAATCATCATAATCAACACACTCTTCACACTGACGACTTTGCGCTTGCAGGAAATTATGGCGATAACCCTTATGGAGGAACTTGGAATTATGACAATAATGACGATTCAGAAAGACAATATACGAATAAGCAACAGCAGACACGGAAGAAATATCATGGTAACACCTTCTCTTTGCTTCGTGGTTTTCATCAGGAATCTCAGTATGTCCACACAGACGATTATTCACAAGACCACACCAATTACAGAGACGATTCTGAGACTGTAAACAGTTATATGAATGATGACAATCACTGGATCTCTCATGGAGGCAGCTCTAACAACGCTGGGAATCAACATCCATCCCATAGTGATCATTCCTCTCAATGGCACTCTGCATCCACTACTGATGACAATTCATTTAATCAACCAGCTACAACCAACCATTGGTCAACAGGAGACAAACAGGCATTGACAGAACAAGCGAATAGACGAGATGAAAACATATTCTTAGATCCCGTGACCAATTACTTTAGTAACTCTGTGCACAGGGATACATTTGGAAGACCAAACGACCAATTAAACATACACATCAACGTACCATCTGACGATACACACACCCAACAACATTTAAACACCCATACAAATAATATTCAGCCACACCTAGATAGTCATCGGTATGATGATAGAGCATCTTTTGACACTGTTCGGAACTTCCATAGCCCAGTACATGATCAAATATTCAATACAGAACATAGTGATAAGAGGAATTATGATACTTCTACAATTCCATACACTTCACCTAGCATATCTAATATTCTTCAACCTTCGCAACTACACAGAAATCCTTTTGCTGCAGATGACAGCACATTCGGTGAAAATAATGACAGTAATCAGGAAGATGATTATAGGTACAACAATCAAGATTATGAAAGTCATAATGGTAACAACGATTATAGCGATGATAATGATGATGATGATGAAGACCGATGAAACAATTCAATTCATAGCCAATTTACCAGGAATGGTATCAAAATCCGAGAGGAACAAAATGATAGTTCTAAAGTTAAAGAGCTGAATTTGTACAATGCAAGAGCTAAAAGTTAGTTGCATGCCACTGCAACTAAATCACAATTGGCACGTAGTGCTAAGGCGAATTCTTGGATACAGACATGCCCAGTCTCTTTCGAGTCGAGCACGTGTTGAATAATTGATCATGTTGATTGTAATAGCATGATGACTTGTGACAAATTTCTCTAAAATCCAGATTTGTGTTTGTATATTGTATCTTCTTCATTTTTTAAGTTTAATGTTTTACCACAAGACGTTGTAACAGGTTTAATTCACCAATCAAATCCTGACAATCACTGTATTTTTAATACAGTCCGACTTCCTCAATGTTGCACAGGTTTTAACAGCACTGTCAGGCATTTCAATGTTTCTAAACTTTCAACAGTATTTGTTTTTAAAACGCAGTTTATTTCATAACACATTTCCTTTTTCATTAAAAAAAAAGTCATGATTTTTATAAGATGGTCTTTATTATTCGTTAAATAAAATTAGTGACCCTAATTGTATTCCACACATCAGATGACCTTGATAGGTCATGAAAGGAAATGATTTCCATAGGTTAGAAATGCAGTTCGGAGTGCTGATTTATTCTTGCTAAGTTGTCTCATTACTATGCAGAGAATGTTTATTTTGTATTTTTATTAAGAGCATAAATACATGTTCCATATCTATTGCTCCGGTTCATTCAAATCTCTTGTCTGTTATTTGTCAGTCAAGATTTAATGTCATGCACCACGATATTATCTTTCTTCTTCTCGTTCATAAATATGAATAAGTGTCTCTGATTGGAGGAGTGAACAATTTATCTAGCATTTACTTCAATCGGCTCTCATTTCTAAGACCCTAAATTATGTATGAATAATGAATAGTTTACATGAATGTTAGTCCTAGCAAACATTTGTAAAAAGTGTAGGCTCCTTGCATGTAGTAAATGAAGGGGGTTTTGTTTTTATGTTATCATCATGAATTGTGCTGGACACAAAGTGTCGTGGGTAAAATAAGCTGGATTTATTTTATCTACAAATATGTTTCTTATTGTTATTCTCAATTCAAATATATAATAAAATGTTTGTAATGTATCATTTCGCTGTTGTCAATGTGACCACCATATGCATCAAAAGGGAGTAGAACCATGAATGCAATAAAATCTTTATCGATTTTCCTATGTTCCATCAAATCTTTACTTAGGTGACACATTGATTTAGCCAGACAAGCAAGGCAATAAAGACAATGAAACGTAAGCACTTAGTTTTTATTGAACAATAATGACAATTTCCGCCATACATCCATTACCTTTAAATCTTCCCAGTAAAATGTTTAAAAAAAAACAACCAAAAAAAAAAAAAAAAACCACACCACACTTTGCAAAATTTGATTCAGACGAAGTCTTTCCACTCTAACAAACCTGTGAGAAGACGTTCTTTGTTGCTCTCAGACTCACCTTGTGTCACTTCATCAATTACTAATGAAGGATAATCACGTTAGAGATGCTTCAGAGGTTTAAGACAAACAAAAGAAATTTCAAATTGTCATAATTTTCAAATACTGTTTCTCACAAGCAAATAAGGCCTTTCAATACCGACAAGCAGTTCACAATGTTAAAATAGAATATGCTAAATCAGTATCATCCATATTTTACGAATAAATATGGCACATTTTAGGCCATGGATGTTCTCTTTGACAGCTCGCTTAAAAGGGGGCAGTAAGCAATGCATTAAATAGCAACAATCAAATCCTGGCTACTACTGATCCATTTTCCCACAATATATACTAGTAACCTGGCAGTGTCAAAAAAATATATATATTTGGCACATAATAGAATCCAACGGAACAGTCCTGGTCAATGTGTCGCACATTAAGATTTGTTCCCTCCGTTTGTAGAGTCCTGACACACCTTGACCTGCTTGCCGTTGCTGGCGTAGTACACTTGACCCCTAGAGAAGCCATGGTATGGGCCATTCTCCTGGTCTGGCGATATGTCGCTGGAAGAGCCTGATTTTCTGTTGTTCTCAGATTTTTCCCAAACACCTTAATACATTATTGTCATCATTAATTAAAAAAATCCATGGAATGCATACATTATTCAAACTTAAAATTAAAAAAAAATCAAAGATCTTTTCGAATTCTAGAAAGTAATTACATGTATATTAGTCTCTAAGTGTATCATGTAATGCATTTTGGTAATGTTAAAGTTTAAAGCAATGCAATTAAGATTTAGATCCTTTGATCCGCTCACATACAAATGATGATCCTTACGTAGCGATATAAGTGAGCAAAACAAAGGATCTAATCTTAGACATTTACAATTAATGATATTTTCAAAATAGAAGATTTATTGAACATGAGGCCCATATGCCACAATGCTCACCAAAGTCAGCCCGTTCACTCAGACACGGAGATCAAGAATCACGAGACTCCGACATGAACAGTGAAAAAACCTTTTTGTGGCCCCCGTCAGGCCCCGTAGTCATGCTTCGTATAAAATTTATTCTAATACACATGAAGATGTCTGCATATCAATTTAATAACCTGTACTCTTCTGATTTTACCTATACATTCCAATGTTATAAAAATAAAACCTGTGGACTCTCTTTGTTGTCCCTGGGGCATGGAATGACGGAATCTTACATGTATATTGATTTAACAAATTGTGCCTATAATACAAAACTTTAAAACCCTATTGAGGCCCAGACCACCCCTGCCCCTGGCAGTCATACTTCACACGAGAGTGCTTATGAGATTGATCACTGTTCGTTATCTTCATGCATATTTTGGCCCCAGACTACAGTTGGGCAATGCAACTAATTTTCATATGGCATTAAAAAATAATATTGTAATATTTACAATGATAAAATAAGCTTAAAAATAAGGATGTCTACTTAATTTTGAATATATAACTCTCATTCTTAATTATGAAAAAACCAAATTCTATATAAAAAAAACCCAGATAAAATTTGGTATGAATACGTCTCTACATTATCCTACGTTTTAATCTGAAGAAACTTTCAATTATTTGTCTGACAGTTGGAGAATGTTTTGAAGTCAATATATCAGTATATACCTATACTGAAAAAAAAAACACATTTGCAAAACAATATATCTCAGGACTATATTGCAATACAATGGAATATCAATATCATTGCCCAGTCCTAAGCCTGAGGGTGTGGTTTGATCAAACGAGAATTTACACTATACATGTATATGGAAGTTTTGCGCAAATTTGCTTTTCAACTCAAGCTCTTTGAGAAAAGAATCCTTTATATACCCCAACCTATCTGCACTATTTGAAAATAAAGTCTGCATTTTAATGCATTTAAATCCACTTCATGCAAGAATGTTATGTGACAAGGATAGTACATGTACAGTGTATATATAGTCAAAAATAAAAAAAGCAAACATCAACAACTAAAATGACAACAGACAGAAAAAAAAGTCTCAGAGTGATCCAGATTTTATTGAAAGATTGATAACTCAAACTCGTGCTATATACAGGATTTTTGTATCAACAATTAAAGCTGGGATTTCTTCGTAATTTTAAAATTATATATATTTTTAAATGAATGACCACAAGATCTGATTGTTGAAAATGATCCGTGGATAAAATTTCTGTAGGTCATTGATTAGCCAATAGCTATTTGAGAAAGTTGTTCGCAAAGAGAAGGTAACTCACTCCATACACATTACACAAGTCGTGAAAAGCTTGGCTTAAATGTTGTGTTCCCTGAATGCAATTGTTATGTCCATTTGAATGCACAATGCAATTTAAAACCTACCTTTAGTGGGTCTGAACACTGTAACTTTTGGAACATGAAAAAGTCCTGGTCTTAAGGGAACAACATTCAAGGTTATTTTATTCTGTCTATCTGGCATCTTCACTAACCCTGTAAAGCAGAAAAAAATGTTTAAGTTTATCATGATCTGAGATATTTCTTAAATATCTTTCTAATAAAAAGTGGTTCAAAGTACAAAGATTTGAAATACAAGTTTTTAAAGATTGAATCTTGTTCAACTTTTGAATGAAATCTGTACAACAATCTGTAACACTAATAAGATTTTAAGAAGTCATTTAAGGAGGTATGCTACACCAGAGAAATTTGATGTACATGAAAAGTGGAGGATAATGTACAACAATATTTTGGAGTTCAAAATTTTCAAATTTACTTTATTTTGTCAAAAAATACAGTTTTAGTAGAAGATAGTCTGAAAAAAAATTAAAACCCCTGCTGTACTTGAACCTGCGACCTACAGTTCACTGGTGCTGTGAACTTATTTTAAGTTTGGTTTAATATGTAAAACCAAATCTTTTTTTTGTTTTTTAAAATTTAAATTTAAAATTTTAAAAACCGAATTAAAAAATTTGGTTTTTAAATTCACTGCAGTTTGGTGGACCTATCGGTATGTTAACTTACTGAGCTACTCGACTAGGTATGTAAAATAGGAAGGAAAAGTCAGATATTACTGATATTGATTTTTTTGATGATGCAGAGTAACTCCTTAATAAGAATTGTTGACTTAACATTTCAAAATCTAATTCAATATTGAAGTAAAACAGATATCTTACTTCTAAAATGACACGAAAATTGACCAAATTTACATAAAAATAAATAACACCTAAGTGAAATAAAATTACAGTATCTAAGTGATATAAAATTACAGTACGTATGTGATATAAAATTACAGTATGTATGTGATATAAAATTACAGTATCTATGTGATATAAAATTACAGTATGTATGTGATATAAAATTACAGTATCTATGTGATATAAAATTACAGTATGTATATGATATAAAATTACAGTATCTAAGTGATATAAAACTACAGTACGTATATGATATAAAATTACAGTATGTATATGATATAAAATTACAGTATCTAAGTGACATAAAATTACAGTATCTAAGTGATATAAAATTACAGTATGTATGTGATATAGAATTACAGTATGTATGTGATATCAAATTACAGTATCTATGTGATATAAAATTACAGTATGTATGTGATATAAAATTACAAAATTACAGTATGTATGTGATATAAAATTACAGTATCTATGTGATATAAAATTACAGTATCTAAGTGATATAAAATTACAGTACGTATGTGATATAAAATTACAGTATCTATAAAATTACAGTATCTAAGTGATATAAAATTACAGTACGTATGTGATATAAAATTACAAAATTACAGTATGTATGTGATATCAAATTACAGTATCTATGTGATATAAAATTACAGTACGTATGTGATATAAAATTACAATTTCTATGTGATATAAAATTACAGTATGTATGTGATATAAAATTACAAAATTACAGTATGTATGTGATATAAAATTACAGTATCTAAGTGATATAAAATTACAGTATGTATGTGATATAAAATTACAGTATCTATGTGATATATAACTACAGTTCTAACCAATATAAAATTACAGTATCTAAGCGATATGTAATTACAGATTACCTGAGCTTTTGTCTGGGATTTTCCACACGTCAGGTTTGTTCTCGATTTTATAGATCACAGGTGTCTGTTCACCACAGCCCTGGGACTGAGATATCCTGATAGTCATGACGGCCCCACGGCCCACCTCGAAGTCCTTCATCTTTCCCTCAGGTTTAACATCCACTCTTACAGTGTACAAAGTCTAATAGAATAGAAAACCATTAACAGTAAGATTGTGATATTCAAACATGAGGCCTACGGGCCTTTATCAGTCAACTGAGTATAAGTGAAAAGTATCACTAATACCAAGGGCTATGAAGTCAATAATTATTCTGTACTTAATATTTAAGCTAAATCCTAATATTCAGCAGAAGTATAAAACAAGATGTGTTCTTAAAACACAAATTCCCCTGAAAGTGGCCATACTTGTGAAAGATTGACTGATTGATTATATATTGTTTAACGTCCCTCTTGAGAATATTTCACTCATATGGCGACGTCACCATTACCGGTGAAGGGCTGCAAAATTTAGGCCTATGCTCGGTGTTTACAGCTTTTATGCAGAAATCTTTATCGTACCACACCTGCTGCGACACAGGACCTCGGTTTTTGCAGTCTCATCCGAAGGACTGCCCCATCTAGTCGCCTCTAACGACAAGCAGGAGGTACTGAAGACCTATTCTAACCCAAATTTCCACGGGAATACTTGTGAAAGACTTTACATATTAAAATACATTCTATACGGTATTAACACATTATGACTATTTTGGACCCATCTTAGAGTCAGAACCCTAGGGTTGTGAAATTCACAATTTCTGCTTTTCCTAGATATGTATTTAGTACTTATACAGTATCAGCAAAAATAGAGAAAAAAATCTTTCAAATGATAAAGACAATATTCAATATGATAAAGACGATAATCAATATGATAATTTTGGTCCCATTCTAAAACCAAAATCCCTACCCCTGGGATAATGAAATTTACAATTGTGGTAGAGGTTTCAGTTATATCTGTACAGCTCTTCTATACAAGGTAACACCCATTTAAAATCCAGTTTCCCTCTGTGAGGTTAAGATCATTAAAGTATGTAATGTAGCACTTTACACATCTCAAAATGAAAACAAACAAAAACAAGAGACCCATGGGCCTTACCAATCACCTGAGAAATCGTTGTACAGGTGTATGTTAACAGTCACCTGAGAAATCATTGTACAGGTGTATGTTAAGGTGTATGTTACCAGTCACCTGAGAAATCATTGTACAGGTGTATGTTAACAGTCACCTGAGAAATCATTGTACAGTCAGGTGTATGTTAACAGTCACCTGAGAAATCGTTGTACAGGTGTATGTTACCAGTCACCTGAGAAATCGTTGTACAGGTGTATGTTAACAGTCACCTGAGAAATCGTTGTGTTACCGGTGTACTGGTGTACGGTTTACACTTCTCCATTTTATACTTTTTATAACTATCATACACATTGGAATTTTTATTTAGAATTCTTTTATAGGAGAGCAAGTTTCATCACATCACAGCGAAATGTGATTTTTTACTGGAGTTTGTGGAAAGTAACACACTTTTTAAACAATTCTAAGTTTTTTGTTCTACATCTCATTTTATTGGTAAAATGCAGAAAAGTTTGTAGCAGTAGTCCAGGAGTAAAGAAGATATTCTACAATGTACTACATTTTCAACATATAATCAACTAAGCCCCACCCTGGGGTTTGAACCCTGAACCCATGAGTCATGAATTTTACATTGCTTATCATAATAATGCAAACAGTTTGCCTGTTTGATTTCCCGGAGTACAGGAACTGACCAACCAACTCAGACTATTACACGTTTGGTCCGGTCTAGTTTATTTTGTGTTAAGGTAGCACAAGCGGTAGTGTGAAAATAGTCCATGTTAAAGGGGCTGACTCATGATTTTTCACCAAATTTTGTTTTTCACTTTTAATAATCAAAATCTACTGTCTAATGTATTTGAAAGGGTTCACAAAAATATCAAGGTTATACATTATCACAGAAGCTCATTTCATAGAGTTTATTATTTGTTTTGTAAACAAAGACTGCAGTGTGTTATTGTTTACGAAGTTTTCAAAAGAAATGAATATCGATCTAAGTTTATTATATCACATTTCAAGCATTCTTTAGGGAAAATGCATCATCTAAAAGTTAAATTTGTGACTGTGTAAAATTAAGATGCTTTGAATTTCAAAATTAACATTTCACTGGTTTGTTTCTAAACATAGAAAGACTCAAGTCTTTGCTTACATAACACAGAGTTAATGTTAAAATACTGCTTTTATTCTTGCATTCAGAAGGTCAAAATTTTGACTGTCAACATTATATGGGTTATGCTTTTAATATTTCACATCAAAAAAGAAAAAAAAAAATTTGTTAAAAAAATGTGAACCAGTCCCTTTAAACTATATATAGATATAAAATTAATAATTGAAAATGTTTTAGAATTTCGATTGTCTTAATCCACAGTACTCATCATATTTCCCTTTTGTTTTCAGTTATATCTAGAGGGTTTTATCCCGAGTTAGCACTCTCTAATAAAATGCAACATCTGGTGGCAAATGATATAACTTGACAAATATGATAAAGAAAGTTTTCTAAAAATATATTGCATTTTCAACATATGATCAACTAACCCCATCCCTGAACCATGGGGTCATGAATTTCACATTTGTATCATTATTGCATCATACAAAATGTTTATCTGCTTGATGTCCAGCAGTAAAGAAGATTTTCTATTGCATGTTCAATACACACATGTATTATATAGTGTTAAATCTAAAGCAAACTAGCATGGTGCCAAACCAAGCCCTATTTAATTGCACCATGCCCTTTTTTCCCTATGAAATTTTTAAAAAAATATTTGTTAATATAAACAATTGTTCTTTATTTCACAAGGTTGTTTGAAAAGTTTAAAATCAAGGCAGCAGGTATTAACTTTTAAAGAGGGTAAATGATTATTCTATTACTATCATAGTATGATACAACGAATGTGCCCCAAAATTGTCTTGCCGTGACGAAAATTTAGTGCCCTTTTGAACATACATTTTTATGATATGTGTGCCCTCTCTGGATCCTAGATTTAACACCAATATATAAAACCAATCCAGCCCCATCCTGGTACCTGAACCCTGGGGTCATGAATTTCACAATTTTAGTAGAAACTAGAGCCAAGCTCGTTGCAAAGCAACGAGAGGTCTTCCGTCGGAGCTGTATGACATAAAAACCTTAAACTTGACCATATGTCCTTGGGTCAGGTCCTAATGCAGCCTAGTTAACATGAAAATACAGGAACCGTACATGAGTATGTGTGTGTGGGATCTAACTTTCGCCTTCTTTCCCTCTTGATATGTTATACGTAACATCACCCCGGGAAAAATTATTTGAAATACTAATCCAGTGATTTTACAAAAGACGAATACAAGTTAAGTTTTTAGAAAGAAAATAATCAACTGTACTGTGACAGGAAGATAAGTACTGTAACGATATAAGTAGTTTGGCTACGATGGCGATTCTGACTTTTGGTATGTACTTATGAAATAGTTTGAAAATTTAATATATATCATTGAAATGAAGCTTTAAAGGTGTTTAATAAATTTTTATCGTTAGGTGTTTAATAAATTTATACTACTCAAGTACATGCGTGTATGATCTCATTCCACGAATCAGTCTTTTGAGGCGCGCATGTTTGTGGGATTAAATTTTTTCAGCATTTAACTTTTCAGTCCCAATAATGAAGAAAAAATTACTATTTAAATTTATGGCTCAGGGCATACAATAAAGGTTTATAGCTGTTACCAATATTTCATCATACAACAAAATTATGATAGCATAATATTCAGACTGAAGAGAATGATTCATTGAGTTTGAATTATTTATACATACAAATCAAATTAATTGCTCTCAAATCGTGAATATTTTATTAAACTTTAATATCTATCTGCGTAAATACATGTAGGTATATTATGTACACAGTGCGCACAGAAGTCGCGTATGAATTTCAAGCCAGGGGCACGTGCCGAAGTAAGTTATACGCATATTTTTCCCCCTTCACCTACCTAATGATACGGTTACCTGTTTGCGGGTCAAGCTTTTTACTCATATATAACACAATACTCGAGCAAAATATTATGTTTATGAGATGAATAAGATGTTAAAGAACAACTTTTCCAGCGAAAGCCATATCGAAATATTTACCGTTTATGAGTTATAAAGCGAAAACTTTGAAGATCCCCAGATCCCTAATTTAAGGGGCCAGCCCCTTTTTAGGGATATCAAAAGAAAGCTCTTAACATTTTGTACAACTTTTGTTCTACACGTCTTAACAAAATATATTTAGTTTAAAAGATACAAAGGAAAATATGTGTAATTTTTTGCTCCTTTAGGCGTCCTAATTTTTTAACCCTGTCAACCACCATTTCGAACGCTGTAATCAAAAAACAAAAAACGATGTGCACAACTACAATGCTCCTACTTTTCATTTTCAACGCATTTTCTGCTCAAGCTTATACAGTCTCGGAGCCTTTGTCTGGAAACCAAAGCCCCTAAAATTTCATTCAAAGGGGAATAACTTGTGAACAGAAGGGAATTTCTGAAATGTAGTACATGATTTTAAAATCGTTCTGTAAAGTTTATAAACCCTGAAAATTTGAGCAAAATCCATGCAGAAATGAGCGAGATATGAAGCTTCAAAGTTAGCATCTAGGAAAAAGAAAAAAAAAAAAGAATAAGAATAATCTTAACCAGCACAATCAGTAGAAGGTCTTCCGTTGTTACAGAAGACCTTAATTATCATGCAAACATTTTGCCTCCTTGATGTCCAGAAATCAAGAAGACATTTTCACTATAAGACCAATCTAGCTCAAACCTGGGGCATGAGTTCAAACCCAGGGGTCATGAATGTCTCAGTTTTGGTATAGGCCTCATTGTTCATTATAATCATGAAAACAGTTTGAATGCTTGATGTCCAGAAGTAAAGAAGATTTTCTAAGAAATAATGCATTTTCAATATATGACCTACTTAGCCCCACCCTGTGGCATGGACCCATAACCCAGTAGTCATGAATTTCTCAGTTTTGCTAAAGGGTTCATTGCTTATTACTACCATGTCAATAGTATGACTGTTGATGTTCAGGAGTAGAGAGAATTTTAAAAATCAAATTAATTTTGATGGTTTTGGCCACATCTCACAGAGACCATGAAATTCATAATTCTTGTTCCCCTTGATCCAGAGATACCAAACTCGGTTGAAATTTCCTCAGCTGAAGAACCTGATAACGTTCAGATGACCAAATAATGAAAAGCAACAGATGAAAACAGACAGCAATAGGTCATCTCAGGTGACTTAAAAATTCAGACAGCAGTCAAACAAACTCGTGCTAAAAGAAAAACTAATCAAAATCAAAAATGTTGTAAATCAGGGAGTACCATATTGTCAAAATTCAAACACTGTTACTTGTACCTGGAAATCAGTTATGGCACATGCATAGGTCAGTTTGTGGGTCTTCTCACGGAGGTCAAGAGGACTGCTGTAACCGACACAGAAGACCAGCTTCAGATGGTCAACGTCTGCACTGTTACACTTGAGCTGCCACAGATAGGACACGGTCTGGTGACGACTGACACTCTACAAAGATCATTAACATTCATCAGTTTTCTTTGCACGAGAGAAATATCAATGAGATTTGAAAGGATCCCATTCTTGCGAACATCTCTTGTCGAGAACCACTCATGTTGCTTATTTACAGTTTGTACTGAGTTACTCAGCTGGGCAATTAAATCTAAATGGAATAGACAGATATTGTTGATATTCATATCTCCATTCCTGTTTTAAAAAGAAGTCAGCCATCATAACGATGTAGTATACCTCCTTATAAATATTTCTATGCTTTTATTTCCATGGAAAATAGTTTTGTAAATTCAAATTGTACTGCAAAATTACTAAAAAAAAAATTACCGACAACAAAAACCTAAAATAACCAGATTCACAGTATTTTGGTACCAACCAGTTCTTGTCCATTTTTGTTCATAGGAAGCATTTCTACGTCTGGGTTCTCACATCGTAACACAGGACCCGCTAACAGGAACTTCTCCGTCGTGCTGCCATCTAACGAGATCTGGATGTACTTCCTACAAAGGTTGAACGTCAGTATTTCATAAATCATCTGAATAATAAGAATTTGAATCAGTTAAATCTTCAGATTATGTTGTTACACTAAACTTATTTTTACCTGTCTCCAGCTGTAAGAATTTTATGTGTGACCCAAAATGGAGAATTCAAGGTCAAATTAATCTTCACAGGTAATGGGAAACTATTGCACATCATTATCATCTGTAAAAGACATCTCCTAATAATTCAAGATCCTGTACTCATTTATGTATAAAATGCATTGTAAATTGAAAAACAAATTTCATGCGGTACCTTTTCAACGGATGCGGCGGGTCCTGAGAAACTAATTATTAATTTTTTTAAGCCTAACTCTCTCTCTCTCTTTAATTTCTTTTAACGTTTTCCACACCGGATTTACTAACAAATTACATGTTTCACAAAACTGAGTGACAATTATTTCTTCAAACCTGAGCTTCTGATGTCATAGAATTTTCCCTCTCAAGAAAAACCTGCACTTTAAACTCTTGGTCCTGACCCTCCTCCGTCTCCTTGATGACCAACATGTTGTCACCCTTCTCTGTTGTGACAGAGAGTCCCTGCGATGTGTCCAGTTTGATGGTCTCCCCTGGGACGAGACGAAAACTCCCGGGGGATATTGTGAGAAATGCTTGCTGTGTGATACCAGACAGAAGATAATCTGAAATACACATAACATCAAGCAATGTTCAAACACGCAAGGATTTTGTTTTACACCTGTAGAGAATTTCTAATATTTATGATAATCAATTATGAAAGTTTTTTTTTTACATCAGTATACGTTATACTAATATATTTTATTAGGTTTCAATAGAGCATGACATCTTGTCCGATTTGTGATTTCTTATTTCCTCTATTGAGTCAATTATCAATTGCCCATGAACTGACAAAAATTTATTCATTATAGAACACATAGGAATGACTTTTCCAGCCCACCCTCCCCTCATTTCTCCTGATTACCTCCGATAGCTGGCTTGAGAACACAAACGGGGTGTTCATGAAACACACAGAAATACTCCTCAGTCTCCAAACTTTTCAGAAAATCCAGACCTCCGGTTCTCAGTAATAGTTGACTAGGCTTGTATCCTCCTGTGTTACACACCTGTAAAAAATAGTCCCATGCAATTTTTAATTTCAAGCTGGATAAACAGGAGGTATTTTTTAAACTAGTCTGTTGCCTGATAGCTATTATTATTGCATAACATTTTTGAAATAAGTTGGGAATATATGGAAAAGCAATCTAATCAAAATTAGATCCTTTGATCCCCTCACCTATATCGCTTGTGTAGTGATATACATGTCATTGAGTGGATCAGAGGATCTAATTTTAATTTGATTGTTAGGAAAGTGTAGTGGCAAATCATTTTTGAAATAAAATTTTCACTAAAACAGAGGCACATAGAAAAGTTCATATGAATTCTACTGAATTGAGACTTTGTTACCTGCTTGGACAGATTTAGTACATTCTTCCCCGGGGTCAGCTCCACCCCCTCCAGTACCAAAGCTTCACTGAAATCCTCCTTGACCTGTTGAGATTCCCTTCGATAGTTCTTCGTGCTGTCTGTCCGTCGTAGCAAGTCTTGTGTGTTAACACATACAATTGCACTAGATGAAGATTCGGTGTGAGCTTTGACCTCTATATGACTAGGAACGGGTTTCTTGATCGGGTTAAAGTTCGGCACCTGTTCTTTCAGCATGCCCCCACTGTCAGCCTTACACAGCAGCTTCTTCCCTGAGACAGTTTGTTTAATGAACGCGTGAGGATGAATCGACAGACTGACAGTGTCGCAATGAATCGCTTCGGGAATGTTGCACTGGAGAAAGACGTCTATATACACAGTCTGATCACAGATTACGGAATGTTCCCTCACAATCAGGTCCTCCACAACAATCATCGGAGATGCCTTTAAGAGGTAGTTACTCCCTTGAAATAGGAAACAAAAACTATGTTTATCTACGACTTTGCCCCATCATGGATAATCTGAGCATCCTAAACATATATTGTAGATAAGGATCCACTTTATAAAGCTACTAACTTTTTAAAAGGTGCATGTTTATAGTTTGTTTTCCCCAAGATGAAAGTCTTCAGAAAGCATTCTGCCTGGTATGATGTACATGACATTTTTACAACTAGATTAAAACTCCACGAGACTGATCATTGTAAAACAAATGTTCATAGATACACTGGCTTATCTTCATTCAAATTGCATTGTTTGTCATTTGCAACTATGAAGGCATATTCCGTTTCAATCTAATTAGATTCGATTTTAAGTGTTGTCTGTCCACATGTGAAAATGCATGTTCCACGAACTTCACGACCTATTTTGCAGTATTGTTGAAATTGTAGGAAAATAGGTTTTTTTGTACGTTTTTTTTTTTTTTTAACATTTTATTTGAATTTAGAATCATATATTTAACCCTAACCTATATTAAATGATGGTTTATTTTAGGAGTTTAGGGTTGTTCTCTTGGACTATTTTGGTTATACGATCATCCGCATATGAAAATCATTGTTTACCAAATATGAAGACAAGTCAAGGTCATGTGATTTCCAGCTGCTACGTTAAAATAACTTACAGGTCAATAATTATATCTATTTTCACGTACTTGAAAGTATTTAGATTTAAAAAATAAAGAAAAATATAAATGATAAAATGTCTTTCTTTGGTTTATTAAAAAAAGGGGGGGGGGGGTGTGAAGAATGCGAACACTGCAGATTTTTTTTTTACATAATCCTCTAACACGGGTTATATATTTCTTCTACAGGGTTTGTGACCTTCATATCTTGTTTAACAAACCAGAGAAAACATTTTATTATTCAAATTACCATATCAATATGCCATCTCAAGTTGCAGAAGACATGGAAAATTTAATCTCCATAAGAAAGAAACAACGATACAGTCCTGTACTAATTCACTTACCTGAGCACTCCTTAGCAATGCCCATAATTTCCATCTGGAATGTTTGTCTCACGTCTTCAGGTAACGTCGGACTACTCACAACCTGGCACGCTGTTTTAAGGTACGTAAAAATGTTAAGGACACCAAAAAATTCCAAATTATTGAGAAAAAATACTTAAGAGATGTGTCTGTTACAAGTAAACAAATCATTTGATCCCCTCACTTAGTTCACCATTCAACCATAATTCAGAATCATCTTCTCCTTGTAAATACACTGTACATTGATATGGACATTTGATAATTTATAAGAAGTGGATATTTTAATCTGTTTCCTAGCATTTTCTGGCATTTGGCCAGTTCAAGCTTCATGTCGTCTGCTAAATGATGCCAGCCCTCTTGGTGAAAACTCTTCATAGCGTCCATCAGAAAGTTCTCAGCTTTCTCAGGTTCCCCTTGTAAGCTGTCGAAATACAAATAAAATGGCTTTGTAAGCACTGTGCTGTTTACAGCGGAAATAAAATACATAGAAATTATACTTACCTAAAATTATACTTATCTAAAATTATACTTATCTAAAACAATCAAAAACTTTGTTTCGTACATTGGTATTGAAAATATATTTTAATAAATTATCCAAGTATAATCAGAGCTATATGAAATTGACCCCTGGCAGCTATCCCAAGCCTAAACAGGGGTATATAAAATTGACCCTTGTCTGTGTTTTACTATACCTTGTATCAATGCTTTATTCTCTCTGTCATCTAAAAAATATTCCTACATGTATATCTAATACTTACATGTAAAAATCAGCCAGATCTTTTCCAATAAGACGGGCAGACCTAAACCTGCTGATGTGTTTAAAAGTCCCCATGGCAAGTTCAGATAACTCCTACAAACAATAAATACACATAGAGGCAGCTATCTTATTGTCTGAGCTCTTAAAACGCATTGTCATATTCGTTATATTTTTAGAACTCTTGTAAAAAGGAGTCTGTAAAAGCATACTTAAGTTGGGTCACTTTACAGGTGAATGCATGTGTTTGGTATAAGTATTGTGCTAACAAAATAAAAGAATTGAAACAAAACTGTGGAAAATACAAAAACTTTCAGATGTCAGACTTTATTTGGACTGTAGTTTAATCAACACATCTGATATCATTTGTTCATTACAGACAATATTGGGTCAAAAATCGAGCACTATATTTCCTTTAAAATCTTTCATTGCGGGAATGAATGTTCAATGTCCTTATCTTTTGAAAATCAGTATTACACTCATTCTATCAGGGATAGTGCGCTATCGCTAAAACACTTACAAACATGATTTTGAATTACCTTAAAATATAATTTGGAAATTTCCCCAAATTCTCACTATATCTACATCTCTTCATAAAAAATATACACTGTACCTAGCTAAAATTAAAACCAAACTTTGACAATTTTTAGGCATGAATTCAATAACAATGGATTTGGGAGTAGAAATGACAAGAGATTTACCAACATAATAATATGGATAAAATTCCTATAGAGTCTTATATAAAACAAATCACTCTAAGGCGCTTTACAAGGGTAGCGGTTAGGAATTGAGCAATAATTGAAATTAAATGGCAGTATGACATAATATCTGTAAAATTATCAAAATAAACTCTTTAATAAGATCGATAGCTAAAGTTTGTTTATTGTTTTTTTTTAAGCAGAGCACTATGCAAAGTATTAGAGATCAAAGAAATAAAACATTAAGAAAATTTAGAAAACATATACATGTACAAGGAAATATTTTATCATAGGCTAATATTTAATTCATATGAGATGGCATTATCAAGTGCCAGTGAAATCTGACATGATACAAACACACTGTGACATGATACAAACACACTGTGACACCATACAAACACACTGTGACATGATACAAACACACTGTGACATGATACAAACACACTGTGACATGATACAAACACACTGTGACATGATACAAACACACTGTGACATGATACAAACACACTGTGACATGATACAAACACACTGTGACATGATACAAACACACTGTGACACCATACAAACACACTGTGACATGATACAAACACACTGTGACATGATACAAACACACTGTGACACCATACAAACACACTGTGACATGATACAAACACACTGTGACATGATACAAACACACTGTGACACCATACAAACACACTGTGACATGATACAAACACACTGTGACATGATACAAACACACTGTGACACCATACAAACACACTGTGACATGATACAAACACACTGTGACATGATACAAACACACTGTGACATGATACAAACACACTGTGACATGATACAAACACACTGTGACATGATACAAACACACTGTGACACCATACAAACACACTGTGACATGATACAAACACACTGTGACATGATACAAACACACTGTGACATGATACAAACACACTGTGACATGATACAAACATACTCGGTACAGACACAAACATACTAGGTAAGTTTTGGTGAAGGCTTCCTTGGATGAAAGGGCTTCTCCTAGTTTTTCAGGAGGTCTCTTATGTGTGTCCTCCCTGTCTATTCAGCAGAAAAGCAGAGTATCAATATTCTAGCATTCATTTTAACCAAAAAGTGATAATGTACTTCACCAAAAAATATTTGAAATTCAAACAGGAAATAAAGAGATCTTAAGATTTCTCCTGAAAAAGTTTAATGAAATACCTTCATCATCTTTTGTTGCCAAACCAGCAATGAGATCCAACACCAAAGTGAGTTGGTCAGACGTTGGTTCAATGTCCGGTTCTGGTCGTAACCCACACAGCTCTCCCAGGTATTTCAGCTTCAAAGAACAATACATTCTACATGTTCTACTGGTAACCAATCAATAGCTAAATACACAACACACTTTTACTGGTAGCCAACCAATTGCTTTCTACTGGTAACCAATCAATAGCTAAATACACAACACACTTTTACTGGTAGCCAATCAATTGCTTTCTACTGGTAACCAATCAATAGCTAAATACACAACACACTTTTACTGGTAGCCAATCAATCACTTTCTACTGGTAACCAACCAATAGCTAAATACACAACACACTTTTACTGGTAGCCAATTAATTGCTTTCTACTAGTAACCAATCATTTGCTTTCTAATGGTAACCAATCAATTGCTTTTCACAACATATCTTTTACTTGTAACCAATCAACTGCTTTGAAAAAGAAAATACACCAAATATATATTGAAGAATGAATTATATTATAAAATGGCATGACTCTCTATTAATTAATTTTCCGATAACAAAAATCATAATGGGATGATGGGTGGGCATTTGTTCTTGTGTGTTTTACAGACCTTCCTCCTGGCATAGTCCCACAGACTCGCTGTGTACAGGGAGTGGCTCTTCAAATGATCCGATCCACTGAATTGTTGGTATTTATTTAAGATTTCTAAACAGCTCAGGAATACCCAGCAATCAATGGTTCCCACTGGCATCTTCACCTGTAATACGGTGTTGTGTAATTAGTTTCCTTACTCACAGTGTTATATCGGTATATCGCCACCCCCACATACCACCATCAGTATGTATAGAACGGATTTCCATACACACTAAAAACCCCGATATAACGCCAACCTCGCCTATCGCCATCCGTCACCCGTTTTTGGGTCAAATTGCCTTACTAAATCCCCCGATAGCAATGACAACGACCAGGGATCAGAAGCCCCAATTATACATAATTGGTCTACTCCGGTGAATTAGAACGGAGCTAAATTCAGTATGTGTCATGAAAACAGGTAAGCATAGGTAATTGCGATAATAACTTAAACATACTCAATTAAAGATTGTCTCTGAAATTGTCCAGTAGTATTGCCTACCCATGAACAACTGAGAAACAAAACTACAGTACTATCAGCTGCATACAATGTACTTCTGCCAATATTCGTTTGCACACAAACCAAATCTCTATTCGATGAGACTTGCTTTCAACTGCTGTGAATTTTGTGTATCATGTGACTTTTGTGTGTATTTATGTGTGTGAGGTCATATTTTTGTGTGCCAGAAGAAAAGATACAGCCTTTAGATCTACATGTGTGTTCGTCAACCGCTCCACCTATTCAGTCATCGAGAACCTACCATGCTACAAATGAAACTATTGTATTTTACAAATGCACAAGGGCAGAATATGCATTTTTTAGCAGCTTTAAGAAGTAAAGCAAAACAATTTCATGCATTTACATCTCGTGTCATATGTGGACAGCAATAAAAGGACAATAATTTATTAATTGATCAACCCTATTTTTTTAAATCAATGAACTAATATGACCACACTCTTTATAGTGCCGCCCTCAATAAATGCCAAAGAGAGGCTGGGACAGAGGATGGTGATATAATGAGGTAACACTTATTTCAACGTATCTAATATTTGGCTGATGTACCATTTGGAATAATCATGATCATGATTTAGCACTCCAAAGCTGCTTAAATTTAAATCCCACTTACGGACTAAGATAAGTACATGTACAATAATCAACAGTAAAAATAATCATTAAGGAGGATAAAATCTAGAGAGTGCATTGGAAACGTACGACACACTAAACACAGCATGTGAATTTTCTGCTGTGCACCTTGTCACACCAAGTCACCTTGGGAGCTGGAACACTCCGTGATTTTAAAAGTTGTGAGAAGTGCAGGTATATAAACATAACTTTTATCCTTTGTACAAATATTAAATCTAGATTTGGTGAAAATGGCTCAGTGATTTACAACACTGGATGTTGAACTGGTAGAATTGACAAATCACTGATTTGATCCCAAAAGTGTTTTTTAAATCTAAATTATTGATTTTTTTCCATATTTTCTTATACGATGATAACCTTTACAATATATTCAAAGAATGTTTTGAAATTGAGTCGCTCATTTCAGTTCCTTAACTGAAAAATCCTATATCCTTTAAATCAGAGAATAAATGTGCATTCTCGAAAAGAAATTGACACTATTTCTCCATTATTTCAGCCCACCTTTAACTTGCGAATCTCCTGGACAGTGTTGTGTAAGAACTCCATCGCTCGTTTGGGAACTTCTAAAGGTTTATTGAGGAGGAATAACAAAGCGCACTGCCTCGAAAATAGGTAGCTTCGGAAATCCACCAAACTGTCCTTATTATCTTTGATTAAATCACGGATGTCACGGTTGATTGGTTTTCGGAGTGACAAGCCTGACCATTTGGTGCACTCAGCTGTGTATTTCATCATCCAGTTTACAGGGTCTGAAATAGATAGGATGTGCCGAAGACAATCATTAGCAGAAATTCTAATGATACGTCTAATATCAATCTAAAAAAATTGGATTTGAGATATATGTTGCAATGTAGATCTACATATATTAACAATATATGTTTTTATGTTGCTCTGGACATTTTGAAAATGTCATGCACATCAAAAAAAAATATTTTTTTAAATTTGATTTTCTTATTGAAAAAATTAAGATTCTGAAGTAATATTACACTACATAGAAAAGACTATTCAGAGCACATGCACATATATTTTCAGAGAAATTTACTCCAAGTCAACAACCAGATGCAGAGCTTACTTCCAGCAGCAAAGAAAAGAATGTACTGGGTGAAAAGAGCATCGAGTTCATCGTACTGAATGAGAGCATCCTCAAAGAGACCCAGCATCTCAAACATAAAGGCCAACTCCTCCTGAAATTCAAACATCAGGTGCTGAAGACATGAACAAACAACAAACAGACCAAGAAAACAAGAACAATATGGCCCCCTTCCCAAGATCTTTGGAAAAAGATCTGACATTTCAAAATGTACATTCATGGTTTGACAAAAGTTTTATAGGTGCTATCTAAAACCAGCAAAGAACAAACTTTATCAGAAGAATTGGTTTAAATGAATATAATTCCAATGTTGTTTATCAATTGTTTTGATTGGACAAAAATAAAGCTAACTGAAAATTTTTACACATCAATAAATCAAAAAAACGCTATGTATACATAAGCACCTGAAAACAAATAACATAGTACAGGGAACTATTCAAATGTTTTTAATACAGGGAATGAATAGGAATTATAAGAATCAAACATTCTTTTTGAAGAATTTATCGATGCGTAAACTCCGAATATTTTACTCACTTTCATTCAGAATGTTTAATCCTATAAATTAATATAATTTGGTCGTGTCTGGGAGTGTCACTGACAATACCTGTAATTAAGTTACCTGTACAAGGAAGAAACTGTTAAATTTCCACCCCTGTTCATTTCTTTTCTCTCGTAAACTCCTCATACCATCCTCGTATTTGCCGAGGTGCTTGTTGAAGGCCTGCAGTAACAGAGTACGGAGTCGCTGGAGCAGAACCTGCCAAGACTCGTTCGTCTTCTGATCCTGCTTCAGTGGCTCAGTCACCACAACACATCTGCAGAGATTAGATGGAGTATCGGTTTTAAACATCTTATTTAAATGTTTTTGTATGTAAATAACCATACAATATTATAGTGCCATAAAAAAACAACCTATCATCTACCTGGTTTGAAAACGAAAAAAACTTCAACATTCTTGGATATACATGTACAAAACAAAGGAAGAGTTTTTTATTGATATTTTGATACTTTTCAAGATTCAATATTTTCACAATAATTCAAGCAATGAGAACAATGACCCAATATTACAGTGAAACACAATCCTAAGGAACATGCTTGTAGTGAATTTATGCTTATTGTGAAGTTGTAGTTATCATTTCCCTATGAGAGCAAAATAACAAAATTGTATTGCATATAATGAAGTTTGGTTATAACGAACTTTTTTCGCTAGCACTGGAGGTTTGCCATTACTGTTTTTTACGGTATAATAATTAAAACTATTTTCCGCAGAAGGTTAAAAAGAGCACTAAAAAGTGGAAAATCATGACTTGGCTCATTTATAAAGTAACACAAAACTCCTGATATGTAGCTCATATCAGTGTTAAACATTCATTCACTTGCTCGCTCTCTCACAAATGCACCATTGCATTAGAACAACATATCATCTCATCCAACTCCTGGTTGAGGGGATTATAAATTTAATGCATACACACCTCTCAGGCTGCTTGGTGCAGAAGTCACTTTTGATTTTGTCAAACACAGAAGACCTAGGTAGCAGTTTGGACTTCAGTTTACTTTCATCCATGGCAACCACTACAATCAGCCAATCAGGAATGTTCTTTTTCTTCAGTGCAGTCGTCCATTCCATAAGTTCTTCACGAATTGATTGTTTATAGGCATCCAAATCCTAAAAACGAGAAATATCACTACTGTACTGAGTTTTGAAAATACATGTATTCTTTTCTATGATATATAACATTATTCAAGTGTACATTGAAGTTTATTCTCTGTACTTTTGACTTTCTGCATGTACACATTAAATATAAAGTCATTAGGCCTTCCAAATAATATCAATGAATGGTGTGGTACAAAAAAACAACCCAACAAACCAAGCAATGTTTGATCCAATCAACAGAACTAATTAGAAAGATTTTCCATTTAATCACGCTGATTAGATAAGAACTTCTCGTCAGATTATAGCCATGTGAGGGCCCTCGTAGAAACATCGGAACGTATTGATATACATGTACAGTGTATCAACACGTCACCTATTCACTCCACGTTTGCTATAAAAATTGAATTTTATTCTAAGGGTCCTCAGTACCCCCTTACTTGTCATAAGAGGCAGCTAAATGAGACAGACAGAGATGGGGTAATCGTAATCAGTAATCGTAATTGATTACAATCGATTACGTTTTTTTAAGTAATCGTAATTGATTACATTTGTTTTTAAAGCAAAGTAATCGTAATTTATGATCACAATAATGATTACAATGATTACTTTATATTTATATTAAAATAATTATTTAATAGATAACAGTTAGAGCTTATGTATGTTATGTGTGCCATCATAAGATTTATCCATATCTATATGATATTATACTTACAGTATTTGCATGTATTCAATAGTAACTAAGGTCTAAATCTGTTTAAATTAAACTTAATAATCTGAACTAGTATACCCTGTATCATTTACTGTACATCTCATTGATCTCATTGATCTATTGTCACAACTAGCAAGGAAATATCTAACTGTTCCTGCCACATCAGCACCAGTTGAGAGACTGTTTAGTGTTGCTGGGAAAGTGTTTCGCCCTGATAGATGTAGATTAACGGATGCACAGTTTGAGAGACTTATGTTCATAAAGTGCAACAAACATTTCTTATAAACATTTGAAGTGTCACTGAATGGTTTACCAGTTATCATGTTACCAATACTTATGAAAGACTGTACATAAATATATAAAGTGTATTATACAATGTATCTTATTAATAAAACCAGTAAATATTTGTTGTTTTTCTTGTTCAAAAGCATGTAATCATGATTACTTTTCACAGTAATCGTAATTGTAATCAATTACTTTCAAAATATGTGTAATCGTAATCATAGATTTTCAAAGTAATCGTAATCAATTACATTTACAATGTAATCGTCCCATCTCTGGGGACAGTCCTTCAGATGAAACCATAAAAACTGAGACCCTGGGTCACAGCAGGTGTGACACGATAAAGATCCCCCCCCCCCCCCCCCTGCTCAAAGGCCATAAGCACTGAGCATAGACCTATATTTTGCAGCCCTTCACCAGCAATGGTGAGTGAAAAATTCTCAAGTGGGACGTTAAACAATATGCAATCAATCAATCTAAGGGGCATAATTCTGGTAAACATTTAGAAAAAAGATGAATCCGATCAAAGGTTATTCACTAGAAAGCTGTTAAACAATTTACAAATCAATATCTCCAAATGTCACTGCAAAAAGTGTGGAAAATAAATCTTATTTAAAGGCCCATGTACCTCATGTAAACATGGATCATCCCATACAAAAGTCGAGATTGATCTAAGCACTTAAAGGGACAGATTGATTTCACCCCAGATTTTGTTTTTCACTCTTACTGATCAAACTCTACCATCTACTAGTGTTGAATAATCAGAAAAATTTCATAATCGATAATCAGTCATACTCCGTTTCATTACTGTATCGATCAATATAATCGGTATTTATATGTAGCTACAGGGATTTATCTAGGTTGTTTTTATTACCGGTATAAGGTACCTTTCCCCTTTGGCAACAAATGGATATTTCCCCTTCCACAGATAAAAAAAAATCCCCTTCATTTGTAGAGACTTGACAAAATTGTATAAGAATTTTCAACAAAAATCATTTTTATATATTCTAAGTAATTTTCTATAATTGTCAGACTTACAATATAGATAAAATGTGTAATCAATCAATTTATATGGCTGTAATAATCTGTGGATATCATATTCCATGGATGTCCCCCACCCCCTTGAAGCTCATGACTGCATTCTCAAAAATTACCCTTAGAAATAGAATGGGTAGTAACATCTAAATGCTGGATAAAACCCTGAGCTAATAAATGTTTATTATTTTTGGGGTTATTTCTTTTTCGTTTTATAATTGGATATGTGCAATATTCACACATCTAGATATTAGCCAATTAGGCCTAACGAGGAATGAAATTTGTTTTCTCTAGCCACAAATCCAGATTGGCTTTACTTTTAAGAAAAAAAATCCAGACATCTGACTTGGGTAGCCCTGGGTTGGGATATATGTATATATCAAGTTATCAACTAATCCCAGATTCCTCTGACTGTTAATCCCGCTTTTATTTCGAAACATGTGCGTGGAAGATCCAGAGCAGACTCCGTATTGAAAAGTGGGATTCAGCTATATCGCTGCTTTGCCTACCTATTACAACTTTATATCGCGGATATAGATAGGATTCACTTATTGGATGAGTATTCTTCAAGTTAATCATGACTACTGTGATGTTGATTGGAATTTTGTGTATTTGTGTACTGATGTCATGCGCAAAGAAATCAAATAGCAAGGAGGTGCCCTGAGTCAAAGTGATGCTTCATTTGTCAGTGTTAGAGCCTTTTACATGGCAATAGCACTGTATTAGTCATGATTAACTTTGTTCATATGTGTTGAAATAATTTTTTTGAAAATCATGTTTTTATCCAAATTTACATACATGTATTTTCTGCCTTTATGGCATATATACTTATATGTATCATCATATCTTTTATGATTAAATTAATTCGTACTGATTTGAGAAACTATTTCAGGGTGTAGTAAGCCACCTTTAAAAAAGCTATACACGTACATCACATTTCATATCAATATCTCAAAAGCACTCAATGGACCGGACACAATGACTAGTCGAATGGAAGGAGAAGGAACTTTTATTCCTCGCATGCAAGAATTAGTAAAGGGGACTTCTCCCAATGAGAATACCAAAGAGATGTAACAAATCCCTATTATATTATTCCAGCAATATTCTTAAGTCTGATATTGAATATGTAACAACTAGACAAAAACTCAACCTCCTACGAACTAATGCAAACTTCACTCAATGAGACATCATTATATCAATGGCTTACACAAGACGTCCAGAAGATGTGGAAGTACGGTCGACTGACGAGGGTCTTGTCTGTATCTGTCGGTAGAATGTCTTCATCATAGGGAACAAAACTAGCCTCCAGGTACACTGTCTTGGGAGCCCGGCTATAGGACCTGTGGAAAAATACAGGAAATTTTACATGACATTTACATGCAGTAGATTTGAACTTTTTAATGATACATATTAACATTTCTTTCTATTGTTGACAGGGAACAAAATTATCTATTTTCACACATGAAGATTGGGATGGGGCATCTATGACTGCACTAGATTTGCATTCTGTCTCAGTGATGAGGACACAGGTTGTCTACATGTGATAGTGCTAGAGATATGACCTTCGTTAAATATTGCTAAAGAGATGACCAATCCTACCCGCTAGTGATTTAACCCACAGGTTCTTGGACCTTCATATATATATATATATATATATATATATAATACTGTATATATAACCTAAAATAAACAAGCTTATTCCATATATAGCCTATACCTATGTCTATATAATAAACTAATTTATTCACATATCTATGCTATATATGTATTCATATATTAAGACCCAAGCACATGTGAGTTAACCCTTTAGATAGATTGGTAGAGCAGTCGATTGTGATATGAGAGGTCCCAGTATCGATCTCCAACAGAGGCAAAGATTGTCTCCAGTACATTAACGGTAGAATAATGAACATATCATTAAGGTTATATAGATTTACTGAGGAAGACAGGTACTGGTGATAAACTGCTCGTGTACAAACTGTATAGATAAGTGTAATATGTACAGTGTCGTGTACAAACTGTATAGATACGTGTAATATGTACAGTGCAGTGTACAAACTGTATAGATACTTGTAATATGTACGGTGCAGTGTACAAACTGTGTAGATACATGTAATATGTACAGTCATGTACAAATTTAACTGTGTAGATACGTGTAATATGTACAGTGTTGTATACAAACTGTGTAGATATGTGTAATATGTACAGTGTTGCATACAAACTGTGTAGATATGTGTAATATGTACAGTGTCGTGTACAAACTGTATAGATACATGTAATATATAGTGTATACCAACCTTCTCCACTCTGTTGCTTCCTGGGGAAGCCAGTGTAAGAGAAGCGGGTGAAGGGAGGAGAACAGGGACTGGTCTCCGTGACCTACAAAAAGATAATGAAATTATGTAATGTTAAAAATAGATACAGTCATGCTAAGTAAATGCAAATGTGCTAAAAATAACCACAGACACCTGCATTTCTGTCAATAAGTCGCTCAATAAAGCCAAAGATCGAAAAATCCTACCCCTCTATATATTTCAGAAATTCAGGTGCCTGTGCAAGCTGTGAAATAACAATGCAGTTTAGAATGCATTTGAACAGATGTTAAATAAATGCTGAAGAAATCAGCAACAATGGATTACTAGTTATATCAGACATGAAACTTACATGTAACTATTGGTTTTGTTTCCATTATGCACGTGAAAAGTTGTACACTTGACAGTCATGTCACGGAACAACATTCAGTCACCTGCATCTGTTTTGGTTTCGGTGTAAATGAAACGTCGAACCCGATCGAATATCAAAGGGGTGTGTCTCAAGATACACATACATGAATAAAGCCATTTGAATTTGGTTTATTGTTTTCTTGTCCATCGAATGCACAATAAAATCATGGATAATATAATGTGACATATATGCCATATTCCACTGTAAGTCTAGATGATCATCTGCATCTTATAATTATAAGCAGTACTTAAAGGAAAATTAAATTTATTTATTTATCCGAAAATTTATGTGTTTTGTCTATGTTGATCATTGTTTAATGTTTCACTATTAAAGACTTACTTGTGACGACTGGTTTGGTCTCCATGAAGATCAGAATACACAAGTGTATCAAAATATACACACGTGACCTCAATAAAGTTATCAAACGAACGCCGGTGAATATTATCAATTACCCTGATACTGTTCAGTGGCGGATTTAAGGGGGGGGGGGGGGGCTCTAAAATTTTCAAATTTAAGGTAAATCGTGGTATCTTGTTTAGAAAAATGTACTAAATGATAAAAGAAGCAATAATTTCTTCCACTCCCGGAAAAATAAATGACAAAATCTTTTGATTTCTTCAATTACTTTTTTGGGAAAACCTAATTGTTTTCCAAAAACCCATAAAATTTGCTTCATTTTATTAATTTCACCTCATAAAAATGATAAAGAATAGTACAAATGACTAAATAGGAGACATATTTCAAGCCCTATAAAATCTGTAAAATCCAGGAGCTTCCACGGGCTTTGCCCCCTGGACCCCAACCAGGGCTTCGCCCTGGACCCACTGGGGGCCTCAAGGCGACCCCCAGACCCCCAGTATCACAAAGTGGCGCCCCCCCCCCCCCGTAACCGCAATTCCTGGATCCGCCCCTGTTGTTATTTGCAATGCCCTTGCATGGTGCAATAGATATAATATTGTAAATCACCTAAAGCAGTACAGAGCATTTTTTAAAAATCAAATTAGAAGTTAACTAACTTTTTACCTAATATTCTGAATTTTGAAGTTACTCATCGCCCTTCTTAGAAATGTTACTCGGGGTATGCTGTTACAGCATAGTTTAGTGGGACACACTTCATTTGATCCATCAAGATGAATGAAATTGTAAATGAATACCAGATGTTTCTTTTCAAAATAGACAACATATAATGCATAGAAAGACTGTGATAACGGAGGAGAAATATTAATGTACCCCCCCCCCCCCCTTCACATATATAAGAATAATAGTCAAATAAGAAAACCCATGAAAGTGATATATTATTTCTACTATCTTATGTCCTCGATGTGAATTAATTATGATTTTTCCAACATCGGACAAAAATGAATTAGGAATTCCCAAATTGATAATTTTTGGTCGCCTAATGAAAACCCGTGTCCTTCATCACTTTTGATTAGGTTTTGCACTCTTGCTGTAAACATCGATGGCCGACCGGGTATCGTTTGCTAAACTCTAGTATATAGCTAGTTCCGATATCTTAAATCATTTTATCACGTAATTATCCACTTGAAAACCTTAGGTCTCCAATCACTTTCTACTAGGTCTTGTACTGTACCATTATTAAACCAAACATGTATAGGCCTCGCTTCATAGTTAGGCTCTAGTAACTGGTTTGGATATTCTAATTATTCAGTTACATTATAATGAAACATAGGCCTAGACTGATGTTTTTATTATGTACACCAAACTTGTCCACAAATGATTTCATGATAATTATGTAAATCACAGCAAACCACGTCACAGTTTTTGAACGTAACGATGTATATTACGTCATGTAATCCACACGACGTAATACACGTCATAATCCACACGACATCAAAAATTCTTCCTTACGACCAAACCAAAACAAACGCTTGCTTGAAATATCTACATTCCTGTACATGTCGTAACAGAAATGGAAAATCAAAAGGATATGTTTTTTGGAAGTGAACTAAATACTAATTTTGTTCCCCATGACAGAATCAGAGACACAATCTTAAGAATTGAAAACCTGAAAGCGGCAAATGCAAATACTTGCTCATTTTTGCCGTCATGGGTAGATGACAAATACTTCCTGCAGTTATATACAACGGCACAAACCAGGAATAATGTGTTTGAAACAACCACAGAAAGTGAAATGGTACAGCCGAAGGAAGAGGCAGACGATATTCATAGCAAGGAGAGATTGTACACTGCGGTCCCAAAATGCAGTGGTGAAGAACTGGATATAAAATCAGGGGATGTGTCGTAATACATTATAGGTATTGTCCAAAAGGCAAGTGAGATAGTTCACCAGGAGTCAACAGTTCTAAAACTAGATGCAGTTGACAAGAGCGTTGTTGTAGAAAAGACTGAGAGTAATTCAGATCTAGACCTTCAGCGTAAACAGGATTATGAATGGCAGAAAAAACATACTTGCCTGATGAATCCTGTTCTAGAAGAGCTTAAGGCAAGGACCAAGGATATCAGAAATAAATTAGACAAAACTAGATCCCTGTCTGCATTCAACCCAGCTGTCAAAATACCTAAATTTATCCCACGGAAGCTCTTCTTATCCAGTGTAGAAACATTCAAATCGGAACCTCGGAATCAAGGATCACCCGAGACCACACAAAACGAGACCGAAGAAGTGAAACCAAATATTGTGCAGTACAGGTTCCTCTGCACCACAGGACTCTCTCTTGTTGAGGAACCACGTGTGTTGGCGAGACGGAGGACCACGTGGAGGGAACGTATCCTGAGGTTCTTTGGATGTTTGAAATAAGGACACTTCTGTGTGTAGAGATGAAAACGTATGACTATAAAGATATTGTGATAACTTACTGCTTCTACTGTATCTGTAGAGCTTATGTATAAGTATTCAACACATACACAGAGCAAAAGTACCTATATAATTATATATATAAGTATTCAACACATACACAGAACAAAAGTACCTATATAATTATATATATAAGTATTCAACACATACACAGAGCAAAAGTACCTATATAATTATATATATAAGTATTCAACACATACACAGAACAAAAGTACCTATATAATTATATGTATAAGTATTCAACACATACACAGAGCAAAAGTACCTATATAATTATATATATAAGTATTCAACACATACACAGAGCAAAAGTACCTATATAATTATATATATAAGTATTCAACACATACACAGAACAAAAGTACCTATATAATTATATGTATAAGTATTCAACACATACACAGAGCAAAAGTACCTATATAATTATATATATAAGTATTCAACACATACACAGAACAAAAGTACCTATATAATTATATGTATAAGTATTCAACACATACACAGAACAAAAGTACCTATATAATTATATGTATAAGTATTCAACACATACACAGAGCAAAAGTACCTATATAATTATATGTATAAGTATTCAACACATACACAGAGCAAAAGTACCTATATAATTATATATATAAGTATTCAACACATACACAGAACAAAAGTACCTATATAATTATATATATAAGTATTCAACACATACACAGAGCAAAAGTACCTATATAATTATATGTATAAGTATTCAACACATACACAGAGCAAAAGTACCTATATAATTATATGTATAAGTATTCAACACATACACAGAGCAAAAGTACCTATATAGTTATATGCATTTAAGTATTCAACACATACACAGAGCAAAAGTACCTATATAATTATATGTATAAGTATTCAACACATACACAGAGCAAAAGTACCTATATAATTATATATATATAAGTATTCAACACATACACAGAGCAAAAGTACCTATATAATTATATATATAAGTATTCAACACATACACAGAACAAAAGTACCTATATAATTATATATATAAGTATTCAACACATACACAGAGCAAAAGTACCTATATAATTATATATATAAGTATTCAACACATACACAGAGCAAAAGTACCTATATAATTATATATATACGTATTCAACACATACACAGAGCAAAAGTACCTATATAATTATATATATAAGTATTCAACACATACACAGAGCAAAAGTACCTATATAATTATATATGTAAGTATTCAACACATACACAGAACAAAAGTACCTATATAATGCATTATATATATAAGTATTCAACACATACACAGAACAAAAGTACCTATATAATTATATATATAAGTATTCAACACATACACAGAACAAAAGTACCTATATTCATGATCAATTAGTAAAGAATTCAAAATTTGTACATTACATGCATTTATTTTTGAATGCCCATCTTAAAGCTGTATGACCCGATGTTCATGTATTATTTTTGTACATAATTACTTTAAAGCAGATTAATTACTTTATAGAGTTATTAACTTTCCCTTAATTACATGCTTGAAAACATCTGCATGTAAAAGAAAACAGTGCGAATATTATTTAGAAAGTAAATATAGTGGCTACATATATAAATCATCCCATAATAGACGTCTATAAATAGACCCACACGCGTCAGGGGAATCCCAACATGATGCATTAATTCATACGCAACTGTCTAGTTTTAAGACTGAAAGAGCGTAAAACAACGAATTACTAAGAGGTATTTGATATTTTTATTTCTATTAAACTTATGGTACGGTACTGTTATAACAAAATACACAGCTTTACACAGATAAGACCACCAATGATTTGAAAGTTTGAATTGGTCACGTGATTGTCACTTGAAATGGCAGAGTGACGTGGTTATTTGTAAACATCGATTTAAAGTCAAATTATTTGGGTTAAAACAGGTGAAATAATTTATGATATGTCGTACAGTCTCATAACTACATACGTGCGATGATTTAATAGCGTTTTTACGAGATGGAAAAAAATATTGTAATTTGGACCATACAGCTTTAAGTGTTGCTAACCTGTTTTTTTTATGGTTTTTTTTTTTAATGAATGCTGGTCACTTACAATGACTACCGTGGACTTCCGTTCGAGCTAGAAGTGGGGTATTGGTGAGATAAGAAAATACTTTAATGTGTCTATATAAATGGTTATTGGTTCCTGGGGGGAAACATTTCTAGGAAATCCTGTCCATCATTTCCACCATAGATATAACACTGTCTCTCTTAGTATCAGATCGAGATTTTAAGTTTATTCCGAGAAAGTCGTTGTTCACCAGTACATGATACACCCGATCCCGAAGTTTGTCCGAGACCCCATGCCTTTCCATTACGTCATTAACAGGTTGTTACTTATGTACGATAAAGCGGAGGGCCTTAATGCGGAGGAAACACTTCCTACACTTATTTAGTAAACGGACGGAACAGAACGTCCACAGGCTGTTGAAAATATTAGTAAACGGACGGAACAGAACGTCCACAGGCTGTTGAAAATATTAGTAAACGGACGGAACAGAACGTCCACAGGCTGTTGAAAATATTAGTAAACGGACGGAACAGAACGTCCACAGGCTGTTGAAAATATTGGAGTCATTTAAAGGGGGGGGGGGGCATCAAAGGGATATGGACAGATTTGAGATGAATATTCATTAACTTTGTTTATACTATCCTATTTCTGTTCCAAATCACACTTTTTATCTTATAATAGTCTTCAACCTTGAAAACCAATATCACGGTGGCCAATCACGTGACTTTCACACTGTTCAATTAGACAAAAAGAATTCATGCGAGAAAGTAACACCTTTATCAATAACGAATTGTCACATAACTTAATATGGCTAAATTAAGGAACTCAAGGTCAGGGCCTTGAAACGAGGGAAACGAATTGTATGTATTTAATCATACAAAAAAAAACAAAAAAAAAAAAAAAAACAAAAAAAAAAAAACAAAAAAAACAAAAAAAAGATTTTATCGGATGAATTTTGGCGATTAGGCTGTGGATACTGATCTTGCTCTTTCTCTCTGCATGACCAATAACAACCACTTGCATGTCTTGCCAAATGTGACCTTCTTTGTTGAAGTGTTCCCCTACGGGTTCGGTCACGCGTTTGGTTTTGATGGTTGATCGGTGGTTGTTGGTCCTAAGTCTGATGTCCAGGGCGAAGCTCCTGGATTTTACAGATTTTATAGGGCCTGAAATATGTCTCCTATTTAGTCATTTTTACAATATTTTATCATTTTTAATAAAGTGAAATTAATAAAATGACGCAAATTTTAAGGGTTTTTGGGAAAAAAGTAAGTTCTCATAATCAAGTAATTCAAGAAATCAAAAGATTTTGTCATTTATTTCTCTGGGAGTGGAAGGAATTATTGCTTCTTCTATCGTTTAATACATTTTTCTAAACAAGATACCACGATTTACATAAAATTTGAAAATTTTAGGGGGGGGGGGCTGCACCCCCCTTAAATCCGCCACTGGGTCGGTATCGATACGCTAGTTGTAAGTAGCTGTATTTTAACACATCATTTGTGTGGTAGTAGTGTATCTTAGCAAAGAATTTGTTCATGAATATAAACTTATAAGTAAGAACAAAAATAAAGAAAGAAAACGTTTCCTGATAGCCATGGTAACGCAAAGTCTGAACTGCGGAACAAAAGGCATTATGTAAAAAGAAAGATTTTGTCATTTATTTCTCTGGGAGTGGAAGAAATTATTGCTTCTTCTATCGTTTAATACATAATGTACCATGCTTTTACGTACCTTTTATATCATCATGAGGATTCATTTTCAATGTTTTGAAATACTGGTAATGAATGTACAATGCATTATCATTATTGTATAAAACATGTTTACTTCGAATTTTTAGATCAAACAAATGGTTTGAGGCCGTTCCTTTGACACTTGGGTCATTCTGTTGTGTTTTTTTTTTTTCTTTTCGTTTATATATGTTGATCAATAGGGCACCTGCAAAACCATGAAACGAGATCGAAACGAGCTTAGACCTAGGTAGGAACGAAACGAAACCAACCTAAACCAGGGGTGGATTCAGGCAACATTTTCAAGGGGTCCAAATATTTTAGGTATAAACCCAACTCTCCCAGGGGGTCAAATATTTTTTGGGTGCAAAAATATACATGTAGTAAAAAAATGAAATTTCAAAATTCCAGGGGGAGAAGGGACTGCACAGATGATTTTAATACAAAATGAACGAAATATTACCCCAAGTCTTCGTTTTCATTTTTTAAAATAATCTAGGATCGTTTAGGATAGCAGATACATGTAATATATATATATATATATATATATATATATATATATATATATATATATATATATATATGTATGTATGTATGTATGTATGTGTGTGTGTGTGTGTATGTATGTATGTATGAACATGTAAATGTAATAAATTGAGATGGCAAAATGAATAATACTTAAGCTTTCAGCTCAGGTGAGCTAAAGAGTTTTAGGAGAGCATGTTAAAAATTAAATATTCTTCGTATGGGAATAAAGTATGATGCAATCTAATTAAAATTAGATGTTAGATCCGCTCACGTACTCGCATATGCCGGTTGTGCATGGTGTAAGACGTTGATATGAACGTCACAGAAATATTATCGATTGTATTAATGTTGGTGAAACTTTTATAGAAAATGTCAAATGTGTCAAACTTTTAGGTGTTTATATTGATGAATGTCTTACGTGTTCTTATCACACAGATGCTTCATGAAAAAAAAACAAAATTGTCAGAAACTAAGTGTTTTAAGGAGATTGAGTACTTTTCTGTCAAGGGAGCACTATTCAAAATTTACAATACTATTGTTTTTCCTCATTTTAATTATTGTTGTACAGTATGGAAGGATACAAAGAACAAAACAAATATTGATAGGCCTTTTAAATCATAGAAGAGGGCAGCAAGGATCATTTTACACATCAGAGTACCTCATCCAGTGTCAACTTCTTGCATGCTATCAAATTTGAGATGGATGCCTTTGTTTGACTATTTTATTTATCGAAAAATTATTCTGACGTTTTAAGTTTTACATCATATGACTCCATAGTATTTACATGTTTTTAGATTTGTGAATGAGGTAACACAGGAAATACAAGACAGAGCTCTACTAATTTTATTTATGTTACAAGAGCCAAAACAGAATATTTTAGAAGATCTTTTATCATTTCAGCAGCAATTTTATGGAACTCATTACCAGATATTATAAGAAAATGCACAACTACCACATCTTTTAAATCAGCCTATTTCAAATATTATTTTGATCCTCAATAATACTCGTGTTCATTGTCATTTTTCATTCACTTTTTATCTGTATGTATATAAACTGTCATATTTCACGTTTTGTGATACATGTATATGTTCTCAATATGTTAATATGTAATAGACAGGACCACAATGTAAACTAGTTTATATAACTAATTCTGAAGTCCTGTATAAATAAAGAATATTATTATTATTGTTGTTTATACGGCGAGAATTTGACTTATGAGTATATTTACTTGTGAGCGCTCCCGTGTACAAAAGTATATTCACTACGCGTTCCCGTGTGATTTTAGGTACCGTGAGTAAATCAGTGTGTGATCTATTATTCTATTCATTTGTAATCAAGACTTCCATAAGAATGGCTTCATTAAGGAGAAAGATAATTATTCCATATGTATTAAGCATTGGAATTAGAGTGGGATGCTCCAAGAGCGTGAAATTCGAAGAAAACCACGACCAAGCGTCTGGTTTGAGAAGACTGTTCTTAGAAAGTTCAATGAGAAATTTTAGAATGACGACAAAAATTTATCTTTTTTTCTGTAGAAGGTTTAGTGAAAAGCTAGATTGTATCTCCATCAAGAAACACCGTGGAGGAACCTCTCACCGTACAGAAGAAAGTGGTCATTGCTATTGGCTTAATTGCATCTTTAAATTTGCTTTCATTCTCAAGAGTAAACAGATTTACACCAGTAGTATAAACCCTCACGATAGGGGGTTCAACTGAGTGCACTTTTTATGCAAATGAGGTCAAGCAAGGGCGTCTTTTGATTGGTCAAGCGGTGTCGGGGTCAACGGAGTGGTTCAATATCTAGGACGGGGTCAACTGGCGGACCCCAGCAGGGGTTGTAGGCCGGGTGTCCGGTGAATAGGCTGGCCTATTGCCGCTGGTCTAATTTTAGCTCTATGATGCGGTACTTTCGCTTTGAGTTCCTGGAAAAGGAACCTGGAGCTATTTTTCTGAAAATCGGTATAAAATCCAGTGAAATCCTGTGAAATCCTATGTATTCCTGTGTATTAAATCTAAAGAATAACACAAGGTTTTAAGTTGACATGTTTATTAAAGAACAATGGTACAAGCATAGAACAATGCAAAACAGTTCAATAACCATAAAAACAGTTCAATAAGCATAACAGTTCAATAAGCATAACAGTTCAAGCACAGTCCATTACTTTCTGCTGAGTTTCTTCTTCTTTTTTCGCGGTTCTTCAGTAGGTGCGGGGGGATTCCACATCTCAGATGGAGTGTATTCTCTCTTCACAGGGGATTTTGAGCCAGGTACGGGCCCAATCATCGCATCTATTTCCAGTTGTTCTTCTGGACACTCACTAATCCAGTGTCCTATTTTTCCGCATTTGTAGCAAGGATCCTTTTGTTTGGTTTTCTTGCTGGTCTGTTGAGAATCTGCCGACCACGATTTCTTACTGGTCTGCGGATAATCTGTTTTCTGTGGGCAATCCGGCGACCAATGTCCTGTTTCTCCACACGTGTAGCACGGGTTAGCAGTGTAATCTGGAGTGTATTCCTTCCTAGGTTTTTTAGAAGTCAGCTCTTCCAACTTCTTCAGTAGGATTGTGGTATGATTTCCAATCTCATTACTCAGCACATTAATACGGTTAACGATCCCGTCTAGTGTCGTGGTAATGATCGCAAAGTCTTCTTTGTTCATGGTCGGAGACTCATTCTGAGCGTTGTAGAGGCCCAGTTCCAGTCCCGTGACATCTTGTGACTCTGGGATGTCCGGGAAAAAAATCCCAAGCCGGGGTCTGTCGGATTCTGGCTAGGGAGGTAATCCGAGGTCTGGGCCATCTTCTCTTGTCGAGCAACGTGGTCTGAAGGCGTGAGATTGAAGCTCGTGGTCTGGTTCGAGGTCTGGGCCATCTTCTTCTCTTCTCTTCTTCTTTGAGCAACGTAGTCTGGAGACGTGAGCAATAAGTTCGAGGTCTTCCCCAATTCAATCTTCTGATCGTCAGTCTTAGCTTTCTTCAATTCAATGTAGTCTTTCTGTGGTCCCATCTGCTTCTGTACCAGCTGATCTATTTTCTTCTGAGCTTTGTCCACAAATTCTAGTTGTTTCTGAGCCATGTCTTCTGGAAGGTGATTGAAGATCGAATGAGGACTGACACTGGTGGTCCGCTTTTATAGCCAGCAAAATGTCTAGACTATTCTGTCTCGTGAGGGGCACGTGGGGAGCACGTGGTTGCACCATCTTTTTCTGGAAAAACCGGTTTCAGCTAGAACATCGCGCGACCAGCGCGTGCTAGTGCCCTAATTGAACTTGAAAAACCGGTTTCAGCTAGAACATCTCGCGACCAGCGCGTGCTAGTGCACATTGGTACACATTGACTTTAGTGGAATGGAACTTATATTGGTGTTTAAAGTAGCCCTAAAAAGGGCTGTGCATGAAGTTTTTATTTTTAAAAATGGCCGGCTTCATACGCAGGTTCTTCTATATACACGTGTAAGTCATGATCTTCGGATATAATGTGCTGTACTAATTGTCGAGCTCTTCTCCCGGGGAAACGTATCTCTTCGACGGTTTCCCACATCCACTGTGCATCCCAAAACAATACCCATACACTTCTTCGGTGACGTGGTTTATCCAGTCGAATAAATCCCGATACTTTTTGAGTGCCGTTCAATAACGTGTAAAACTGGTAAATCATGTACTGTATGAGGGGGGAATTTTTCAGGTACATGTCACTTAAACGCAGGCAAATATCCTCCACTGTTTCATGTGACCGCAATACATAGTCAAAACACCAATTTTTAGATCGGCCCCAGCGTAATCGATGGCGACATCTCTGTACTAAATTGTCCCAGATCTCCATCTCGTCTACATAATCTTCTACTATGGTTAAATTCTCCACTTGTTGTATTCCCTGGCGGCGGTGTCTCGCTCTTAAAATTCTCCGTGTATCCATGACTGAAGGTCAGACAAGAATGACTGTAGAAAAACCACCTGACGTACAGGTGCTTGATCACGTGGTGCAGGTGGTTGATCACGTGATGCATAACCTTTACCTATAAATACAGGTGTTTTCTGAACGTTCGTTATGCACTATGGGCGGCAGTGCTACTACGAGAATGAATGGATATAGCTATGTACTACAATGTATGAACGTGGCCTTACATAACCCTCTCATTCAAAATGCTCGTCAATTTGTACAACAGATGTCACCGGAGGTCAGAAATGTACATAGTTTTCAACGGATTGCTGATTCATTAGCGGAGAATACCAATACGGGACGTTTACTCATGATTTATTTGTATGCTGAGGAATTGAAACAACCTTCCAGATCAGATGAGTGACATTGATCGGATCTTACGCGATTGTCTACAAAAAGGATTCGTGGAACTGATTCGTATGAAAGGAATGGCTGCCCTGTTATAAAACAAGAACGTTTTGGAATTTTTTCATTTACAAACCATGGCTGAAAGTGACAACATCGCAGAAAAAGCGCATAACCATGCATTAGAATGGGTCGAGAAAATGCAAGACGATACGGTGTTTCAATTCGCTAAAAATTTTCTGATAGCGGGGGTGTTTCCATTGACTCTGGACGAATATACAGATCTACGGAACCGGATATACATCAATCTCTATAACGATGCGGGATTGATGTTAATTTATGTCCTGGGGGAGGAATTCAAGAAACGCATGCCTGAAAAAACCGCCGAGATTGAAAGTATCACCAAGGACTGGCTTCGAGAAGTATACATAAAGTGTGAAGAACTTAATTCATTTCATTTATTCCCGGAGGATGGCCAGCAGTGACCACATCACAGAGAAAGCGATAGTTTATGTATTGGATTATCTCACAGACATTCATTCTTGGCAGATTGAATTTGTGTTACACTATATGCGAGAAGAATTATTTCCCATCAGCTTAAAGGACTATCCATGTCTCTGTCAGTATTTGATCGAGAACCGGATCACCCCGCAAGCCTTAGTATTGATTCATTTAATGGGCCAGGAATTGAAACGAATTCGACCCACAGACAGAGGAGAAATCGAGAAAATCAGACTACGATGTCTTCGAGAGATGTACGTCAAGTTAAACGTGTGACTTTTAATCTGGATCATAATGAAGTGTATCGGTTACCCGAAGAAGACCGGACAAGTATCTGGATGACTGTAGCCGCTGATCGATATCGATTTCAACGCAGGATTCGAGAAATGGAAAAAATGTTGGACCCTATTTTAAAAAGACATGTGAATTGGTGTTGTGTGTGGGAGTTATGTATTTGAAATATGTGACATGAATAAAATTGTTTACACGAAAGCTGTGTTTGGTTGACTCTCTCAGAGAAGGGTTTATTTGTTGAGGAATCCAGAAAATCCTAAAGGTAGAGTGAAAATCGAATCAAATAAGGTGTTTTCTATCGAATAGACCTTATGAGATGTTTTTAGGGATATACATGGTCGAGAAATAAATTTTTAAAGAGGCGGTGAAGAAACATCGAACCTCGACTCGACCTCTTTAACCTCTGTTTCTTTGAAAACTATGCGACGTAGCAAAATAAAAATAAGTTTAACGCATTCAGCGCCCCAGAATCTATCAGATTAAATCTACCATGCACAGATATCGAATGTCTAGAAAAAGACAATGAGAAAAAACTCTCTGCTCGAAAGCACAAATCAGCCATTTTGACGGCCGCCATCTTGCCTTCGTCTCCGAAGCGAGGGATGTTTTCGAGGAGGTCCGCGCTTTCCTGATATATACCGGCGCACTCGCCAGTTCGCTTCACTGGTGATCCAGCACAGTTTTTGAAGGATTTTAAAGAAGAAAGAAGAAAGAAGAATGGCTACAAGAAGAGACCCGCTCTACAATTTCCAGACCCTGCCTGGGTTTCGGTACCGGCTCTTAGTGGTGGCTGAGGAACGGGTAGGGGAGAATTGGGTCGTGCGTTCTGAGAACGACCTGAGCACCTTCTCCCCTTTCGACCAGAGTGGGGTCCGTGAGATCATCTGTCGGGTGCGGGCAGAGTATGAAGGGAGGGGACGCCGCCGCACCGCTCGGATCTCCACGGCTACGAGACCGCGCCGACGGGCCCCACAGCCACCCTCACCACCACCACCTTACTCCCCGGCGACGCCTACAACACCACCACCAGCGATCCCATCGGCACCAGTGGAATACAGCCCGGTGCCGATGAGCGACTCACCAGCGTCACCGGTGGAGTACTCACCGAGGTCACCGTCCCCCGCACCACCTCCCAGCCCACGTCAGAGTCCGTCGCTGTTGGTGACAGGCACGTCATCACCACCGAGACCAGCAGCCCCTGCAAGACCCCCACCACCTACCATCCGGTTTGCAGGGAGGACTCCACCACCGAGACCAACCCACGCACCGGTGGCAACTCATCCCCCGACGAACCACCCTATGACTGTCCCTGTCTGGGCAGATAGGGCGGTTCCTATCTGGTTTAAGTGCCCTGTCTGCTGGCAAGACAGGGTACACTCCGGTATCACGTGTAGGGGATGTGGGCAGCGCCCAGCTTGCTGCTCGTGCGTGGAAGAGTTACAGGAGCGGCGCCACACCCGGGGACGGTGCCCGTTATGCCGGTTTACCGGAACCAGGGATTGAAAGTCGGTCCTTAGGACCAAACGGCCCTTTTCAGGGCCACCAACTTTTTTTGAAAAGACACTTTTTATTGCAAAAATCAAGAAACACACAAGTTTGTTTTAAAAAAGTTTTATTAACACAAGTAATAGTTAGAATAAAGCTATAATAAAGTTACATTTTCTTGACAATGTAAACATGTTTATGATACGGATAAGCAAAGTCACAAATCCATTGTCTATAATGAGTCCAATTGCCTCCGGCTAATCCACATCCAATACGATAAGGAAACGCTAAAGTCTGGTAAGACAAAGTGCCTAATTCCTGTAAACATTGTTGAAACCAAAGTTCACGTTGTTCGGGGGTATCGGCATACAGGGGTAAGCGTTGAGTGCCTCTCCCGTAATCCCATTGCGCTAACAAACAGATCACATCAGGATGAGTAGAATGAGGCATAATACACACAGTACCCGGTATTCCTCGATCCGCTGCTATAGCTAAATTTCTCCGTCCTAAAGGTTGTCGGGTCGCATACAGATTAGCCCAAGGAAATCGGTCGGCAATACGTTGACTTAATCCATGAGGTTTCACCGTTAAACAGTTACATTGTTGTACAATAGCATCCACCCAAGGTAGAGATAATACATCTCCTCGTAGATCCGTCACCGACATGCTGGTTGACAGGTCTCACAGGTACACGTTGACCGGGGTTCTTGACTGTAAGGACAATGTTGAAACAAGTGGGGTTTAAACTTTCTCTGAGTCCAGCGCTCTCTAAACTCCTGACAGATCTCACAGGTACAGTCCTTATGCGCTATTTCTTCTTCAGGGGTGATGGTACAATGCTGCGGACACTTACACGGTAGCCAGGGTTCTCTAGTGTGACCACAACATTTATAGACAAAGGGACAATAATTCAGCTCTGCCATATACTCTATCCACTTATGTTTGGCCAGGATGTTTTCTTTTTTATAATGAAAACAGCCACAAGTTCTCCAAGGTCCTCGGCAATACCCACACACTAGTACATCTTTCCCATCATCCGCGTACCGTTCAAACGACATGATTGAGAAAAATGGTAACAAGTGACCTATTTATATAGTGTTTTTTGATGAGTCATCAACATGACGTCAGCCATCTGAGGTAGGGGATGTTTTCAAGGACGTCCGCGCTCTCGCCTTTTTAAACCGAGCGCAACGTCAAAATCTGGCATTCCGATTTTTTAAGGAACCAGAGATATGAGTCGCAGAGTAGGACCAGACCCTACAGTGAATGATTATTTTTACAAATGCGAGGAGGATTGGGACGAAGAGATTGCTCCGCCGGCCTCACGGGAGGCTCTTCCCCCACCGCCCATGAGCCAGGATCTGCCCCCGCCAGAGGAAAACTGGGACGCAGAGTTGGAAGTGGTGCAGCAGCCTCCGGGGAGATTGTTTTTTAATAAACACGGGTTGCCTGTTTTTGTGTTTGACCACGAGCAACCCCCGGAGGAGCAGAAAAAGAAGAGAAGAAAGAAGAAGAAGAAGAACACACAGTGAGGGGGACAGAGAAGAAGAGAAGGAGAGAAGAAGAGAGAAGAAGAAGAGAAAAGACCAAGAACAGAGAGAGAAAGAAAACAGCCCTTTTCAGGGCTACCCATTCTTTTTGAAAAGACATGGTTGATTACAATGACAAGAAAAAAAAAACCAACAAGATTTTTTCCAACGTTTTATTAAACTCCAACTATGAACAATAACAATACAATAACATAGTTTACAATACATTCAGTCTTTGACATTGACAAGTTTGTCCTTGATGGGTTCTCGGTTTTCGGAAGGTCTCTTTAAACCAATCAGCCACAAAACGATCGCGTTGTAAGGCCGTGCCTTTCCAGGGAAGTAACCATTCTTGTACGGTGCTTCTATGTCGATGGCGTTGATGTAAAAAATACACACAGTATTGTCCACAGACATCCGTATTCAAATCTTGATAACAATGGGTGTTATGAATCCAAGTCTCTCCGTGGCGTTGAATAAAGTCTTGGATGTCTTTATGGCTGGGAGGTAATCCGTAAGAATCAAAATATTCGACGGTAGGGCTACTCAAATACAAACAGACCCAATGCGCTCCAGGGCGATCGTGAGGGTCTGTATTCACCACGATGGCTTTGTGATGAGGTAACAGCTCAGGTATGACATCTCGAGGATACACACCTGCAAACGCCGGTCCTAAATCTCGTTGTAAAACATCTCTCAATTGCTGAGTATCCATCTCTCTCTTAGTAATCGATACTGACTTCTCGTTGTTTGTTGATTTCTAGCAGATTGTCGAACACGGCATACACCACACAGTTTAAGGTCCTGGCCACGTTGGCGGCAAATTGCACTTCCACTCTCAAGTTCCCAGTCTGTATGAGATGAAATTTATCCGTCTGGGCTTCTTGATCTTTCGTGAAATCCACACACCAGAGGGTGTAACCGTTTTTATACTCTTCCAGGGTGATGTCCGGAGCCCAGTCCTGGCCTAATTTTCCCAAGCCTTTGTACAGACTCAAATACGATCTCAGGTACTGATCGTCGGTGAAATTAGGTTCCAAAGGTCGGGTTTCCATCATTTCTCCATTGATACTGATTTCTAATTTCTTGACTCTCTCATTTTGGAAATGAAAGGGGTTTCTGGTATTATCCCCATTAAAAGCCGCATTATCCACAAAGCCCAACACGATCAGTTTAGGCATCTGTCCTTGAAACAGATGATCGGTGATTTTAGATTGGGTCCCACTAGGAATGGTGAAGGTTTTCACTTCCACTCGTCTCAATGGATATTTCGCCGTTTGAGTACTCAGTTGCTGATTGATGAGATTAATGATACTCGGCACAGGTTTGACTTTCCTCACCCACAAGATCATACTTTGAATGACCACTTTCCCACTACTCCCGGCATCGGTCATCATGTAGAACTGGGGTCGAGCGCGATTGAATCTGAGACGGACATCCAAGCCATTAGGGAGACATTTCTCTTGCTCAAACAAATCCAGATGTAATCGATCCATCAACACGATCTCCTTACTGTCTGTAATCTTCTCGTGACGTTTTCTCAACCCTACATTCTTGGAATCATCCGGATACTCGGGGGTCGGGATGACGGCCGCGATGTTGACTTTGTTATTCACTACTGCAAATTCCACAGGAGTTTGAGCCAGAGCTTCTAATTTGACCTCATCCATATGTCCTGCCGTATCTTTTTTTCACAAGCTACAGGCTCTCATCTGGGTTTCCAGAGTCTTGGGTGCATAAGACAACAATTTCTCCAGATACGCTTTGTAGGGATAAGTATCCGTCCCCGGGGTAATGACTTTTCCATTGAGACTGACATCGATTTCACTGAACAAGGAATGGAGAATGTTATTCACGGGGGTGGAGGTCGAATGGCCTCCTGTGAGATTCGTTCCATTGGCTTTCGTGAATTTACATACCATCTGGAGATAAGTTTGGGATAAATTCAGATATTCATCTCCTTGTCCTTTGATTTCAAATTCAATCGGAGCCGTATCCGAGTTGAGGGTACTGGAAATGGGGTAATATTCCATCCATTTCGAATCTTCTAAAGTGACGTTGGTCGGGGGCACTTTAAACAGTTCTAAACTACTGGTGCCACAAGCGCAAGATTCTCTGTGCATCATATTGGAACGATGTGTTACTCAGCGTGAACTGGCATCAAATGTGTTCTGGTCTCCTTCTCACCCCCTTTTTATAGGGTTCTCAGTCGAAAATATCCAGAGAGCGTTTTGACTTACCCCTTTTCACTAGCTTCCTACCTCCCTTCCTAGATCGCTTCCTAGGTTGCTTCCTAGGTCTCTTATGAGGCCCTCCCCGAGCTAAGATACGTTGTTTTCTTTTAACAAATCCTTTTCCTTCCTGTATTCCCACCTGTTTTCCCGCCTGTTTTCTTTTGAGAGTCGTGGTTCCAGGCTTCCTGAGTATTCCTGTGCGCGCTTTTCTTCCTCGTTTGGATGGGGCTTTTCGAGACCTTCGCCTATGGGCATACCCTGCTGTCTCTTTCAGGGCTTGGGCACCGTGTGTCTTGAGAGCGTCTTTGAGTGATCGTTTATTATCTAACACATCCATCCCTGTTTTAGCAGCAGCCTTTAAGGCACTTTTAGCCCCCGATTTGAGTAAATCGGTGAAAAATCCTTTTCCCTTCTGCTTTTCAGATTCTGGATCATATTCTTCTGTTGGATGAATTCTACGTCGTCTCCTCTGATAAGAGCGATAAGGGCGGTCGTAATCATAATATCTCTCTTGATAGACAGGACGCTGTTGTTGTTGTTGCTGTTGTGCGGGGGCTCCACCTAATAATCCGCTGATCAGGGGACCCGCCACTTTGCTAGCTATTCCCAACAGGGCTCCAAGCCCGTGACCCTGCTGCCGTATTAAACCTTTATGGTAGTGCATCTTGATGTAAATGAACTTCGTTAGGGGTTACACCCGCTTTTTATACTTTTTACGCCGTCTCTTTCTCTTCTTTCCTTGGCCCGCTTGACCCACAATGGCATTGGCAATCCATGGAATGAGAAACCAGATTCCGTGTCCTTTCTGGCGTCTGACTCCTCGATGGTACTTCATCTTTCAATACACTTTGCGGAAATGAAGTTTGACTAAGGAGCGCCCATTTAAAAACCCCATAGGACGCCCTAAAGAATTCATGATGTGTACCTCAATGGTATCGAAATATTTCTTACTCAGTTTCAAATATTCGGCTCGAATCGGTTCCCAACGGGCTTGTTGTCGATCGTCGTATTGACCCGTACAGGGGACGACTCTCAATAATTTCAATTTGTTGGTGCCCACCACTTGAGGATCCACAATGTCACAATACACATACATGGCTTTCAGATTGTCGTAGACATCCATGGTCGTGTTCCCCAAGTAATTCACGTTGATCCATTTCGTCATGGTTTCATCGCCCAGGATCATTTTGTCACTATCCAGACCTAGCTTGTACGCTAAGGGCGTAGGAAAACGAATGCACATGGGGGTGGATCTCAGTGTTCTCCCATTAAACTGATACTCGACACGATCGTACTCGGGGTGATACACTAAGATCTGGTTGTTCCCCTCTTCGTTAGGATTCCCTATCTCGCTCCATACTTTCCACAGGGTTCTCCTTAAGGCTGCGTTGATTTCATTGATTAACGCCAAAGGTTGTGTATAAGCTCCGGGTCGGAAGTGAATGCGAATGATATCGAAGGGAAATAAACTATCCCCTCCCTCAAAGAGATGGGACCATGGCGTCAGACGCCAGGGGACCACCACCTCACACCTGGCCATCGTGACTTTGCCCATATTCTCTGTCTTAAATCTTTCCCATTTATAAGTGTTGGGATCTTGGACATGTTTCGTATACGGATCTGGAATGAGAACGTCCACATAAGCCTCGCTATCCGATACGTTTTGTAAGTTGGCCGAGTACATCATTTCGGTCAATCCGACTTCCCATGCTCCATCCGTTAAGTCCATGGTGTGTGGCAATAACGTTTTAAATTGAGCAGTCGTATTCGTCGGAAACGATTCCATCGACCCATCACTCAACAGAGTCATGTAAAACCCTTCTCCTCCTCCAGCCATGATGTCTTAAATGAGCCCCTGTCTCTGTTTCCTTCTCTATTTATACACAACACCGTTTTGTTTTTTTCACAATTTTTTATTTGAAACAACATACAACATGACAATACATTCAATTCAATTCATTCTTCTTGATCGTGGCCACCACCCCACATCAACGCATCCGAGTCTGGTAACGTCAGGGTTCGTCTCGGGACTAAGCGTCGTCGCATCACCAGATAGTGTCGGGTTCCCCAGCAATCGGCTACATCATAACCTTCATTGATCATGTCTTTGAAATGTCGGAGACAGTCCTCGGAATTGTTAAACCAAGGACTCTCATTTAAGGTCCAATCGGATTCGTCTTGTCGCCCCATCAATCCCCAGAAGGCTTTGACTTTCCAGCGAAACTCTTGATATTTAGTCTTCATGATAAAGGCTGACCATCCGTGAGGTATCAGTATACGTTTGTACAAGTACACCGGTTGATCTAACACTTTGTGTTGTTTACAATGCATCAAACACATCTGCTTATCCGCAAACCATGCCGTTTTCTTCCCCTCTTGTTTCCAGGCGTACTGTGTGTTAGCCATGGTGAACTGGTGAATCTGAAGAAGATCGTTCCTGTTTTATACTCGGGTTCGGTAACGTCATTTGTGGACTAGGCATGACGTAGCCCACGAGAGAACTTAAGGTCACCATCCAAAAATCGCGATTGGGATCGCGTATGGCTAACATGACTACCGAGGTGATAATGATGGTTAAACAGAGGAATAATTGTGCAAAATACACAATTTCTGCTCGAGGGACTTTTTCACCCAAGAAAGTCCACTGGGCGGTCATGGCCGAATGAGATCCGCTTGCGGAATCCATGAATCAAAACTGGAAGGATATCCTTTCCAACGCACTTTGACTTCTGAAATGACTTTTTTTCCCACACGCCGCTTTTTATACCCTAAGATTTCTTCCACTTCATAGACATCATCGTCTTTAATCGCTTGTTGTAATTCCTTCTCGTAAAACGTTCCTTCTAATTCTTCTCCGTGATCATCTTGAATGCGATAGACGTTTCGTCCTGGCACTTTTCTAGAGATGGTAAACAGTTCTTTGGTCCAATTCGGTAAATATCCTTTTTCAAACGTACGTTTAGCTTTACTAATGCGTACACGATCCCCCACTTGCAAGCGACTCGTGGTATCGGCACTCTGTTTTCCATACAAGGTTTTCCATACGGTCAAGACATTCTTGGCATTGACTTGAGCAGGAGCTCGCCGGATACTGCGATGATAGGTATGATTGTAACCATACACCAGATCCCCCAAGACATCGACATACCGTCGTGTTTTATGGCCTGTAAAATACCGCCACATGCGTGCTTTCAGCGTGCGTTGAAAACGTTCCACAATACTGGCTTTGGTTTCGGCATTACGGGTCGTAAAGAAATGAATGGATTTGAAGGCTTGACGAAATTCTTTATTGGTAAATTCTTTTCCTTGATCGGACTGAATGCGCACGGGGCGACGTCCCTCTCGAAAAATCCCTCGTAAGCCTCGTATCATTTCTTTCCCCGTTTTCTGTTTTAAAGGCACGACCCAGGCATATTTAGACAGCACGTCAATGGCACATAATAAAAACGTATACCCATTATTGTCTTGTTTCAAGCTGGAGACATCGGCTAAATCTAATTGCCATTGTTCATCCATATCCGTCACTCGTGTTTGTCGTCGCTTGAATTTCCTCCGTATCGGTTTATGCAAGGTATAGGTATCTTGAGCTTTCACCCATTCTCGAATTTGAGACAGGGTAATCTTGTGTCCTAATTGACGCACTTGACGATACAACGCCTGGACTCCCCCATACCCTGTCTTGGGATCGTAATACAGTCGCTGTAAGATCTGTTCTGGTTTCATGGTAGATTTAACCATTTTCCGATCTCACGTGATGTCTTTTTACTAGCCTCCCAGATATTTTTAGGGGTCATCATTCGTCTGGGAGTTTCATAGAACGATTGGTCAAATCCCGAGATTTCTTGAAATCCGCTCTCCTCTTCCTCTAGAGGTCTAGGCGTACTGATTTTCCCTGGTTTGTCCATGGCTTTTATAACATCCCGATTGTTCACATATCCTTTGGGAGCATGAGTCTCTTTTAACGCTTGAGCAAATTCCTCTAATCCCGTGGGGGGATCACGATGTCTTAAGGGTCTTTGTCGTTGGGTTTCGCTCATTAAATCCACAATATTGGAATCGGGAACCCTGCGTCCTCTATAGCTGATTTCTCCTTCTTTATTCCAAGTCACCACTTTGGATTTCTTGAGATGATCGAGTAATAAACCTGCTTTCTTTCGACCCGGTTTATTGACGCTTTTGATAATCTGTTCCTCCAAGTCATCGGGTGCTGCGGCGGCTGAGGGTGGTGAGGCAGCACTGGCTGCACTGGTAGGGGAGGGTAGAGTCGCTGTGGTGGGATGTCGAGCTTGTTGTAAATATTGACGATAGCGATGAAGTTGATGCCCGTACAACCCCACTTTTTCTTTCTCGGTTAAATCATCTCGATGTTCAATCTCATCCAAATCACTGCGTAAACCAATAGTCGAGGTAAATTCGGGAGGTTTAGGTAATTTGCCTTTTAATTCGTTGAGCATCGCTTCCGGTACCAACACCATTTTTCGACTCATGATTTCTTACAAATCTTGCCACACACAAACGAACCCAATCCTTTTTGGTGGATGAGTATACCTCGTCGTTTTTTCACGGGTTGAGGGTGGACTAAGCGTCTTAAGATGTGTTTCTTTCGACCCAGTTGTCGCTTCTGAGTAGGAGTGAGAGGAATCACCCCTTTTAATAGATTGTACACAATCTCACAAATCTTTAAAATGCAGTCATTGGAACAATGTTTCAACACCTCTGTCTTTAATTTGGTGGAATAGTGAGGAGCCGCTAACGTCTGCAAGAGCGGTAAATGAGGTCGTAATCGACATTCACACTTCTTCGTATGAGCCATGGTAATGAAGGGTGGGGCACCTTCCCCCTCCTTTTTATACCTAGTCCAGGACAATGGCACTCGGATGTTTAGGATCAAAACGCTTGTGATGGACGGTCTCTTCGTGACGATTGCGGTTCTCTCTCGCATTGAAGACCAGAGGGCAAAATTTACATTTATATTTCTTTTGCACCTGAACCGGTGTTGAGGTGGTTAAGGGTTGAAATTTCATGCTTCCAAAGGTATGAGCAAAACTCGGTAGAGCAGTATCACTGGTTCTGGAACTTCCTATAGGCCCATGCATGGGTCGTTCCATTTTCTTTTGAGCTAATCCGGCTTTCAGATTGGCTAACGTTTTAGTGGCCTTGGGGGGAGTGGCCTTGGGAAACGGCATCTTCACAATGAGAGGGTTTTTCTTTGGAGCCCAATTGGGAAACGGATTCTTCATCCTGAGAGGTGTCTTCTTAGGGGACTTCTTAGGGGACCTCTTAGGTGTCTTCTTAGGTAAGCGAATAATGAGTTTAGGAATTCTCTGAGGCGATTTTTTAGCTTTCTTAGCCCGTGGTTTCTTGGTTTTCTTGGGTTGTCCCCCACGGGGCTTACGGCCTGTTTCCCATTTGAATAAATGACGGATAATGGTCCCTCCTAAGAATCCGGCGCCTCCTCGTTTCAAAATGGCTTTTTTACGCTCTTCTTCATTGGTCTTCTTATCGGCAATGACACCCAAGTCTTGACAATGGGATTGAATGAACCGCTGAGTGATTTTATTGCCTGGTAAGACGCCTCGCAATAAATTTCGAGCGCCCATCGCAAACCAGTTGAGTAAGGCTCTACGTCCTAATTCAATGAGATGGCTCCGTTGAACGGGATCCCGTTCCCGTTGTAAACGGCGTAACGTTTTGACTAATTTACTCTTCGCGGAAGGTCTACCCATGGTGAAGACTGTCTTTCGAATGATACACCTGTCCATGATGTGACATTATTTATACTCTCGGGGGCATGTGCACAGCCAAGTTGGTAAAGAGTTGACTTCTTAATCTTAAATCGTCCGACGTCTGAGGACTCAAGTCCACTAGTAAATACCCGTGAGGTACACGGGTGGCGTCCTCATAGGCTGGAAGTAAATGCGGCATTTGTAATTGCCGACTTAACACCCCAATCTGAGATTTATCTCGAGGATTTTTAAACAGCACAAGATAGTGAGCATTCAGACTGATGGTACGATGTTGTACTGCTCGATCAAACAGATTTTGTGTGATATAAATGACACTGGTATTTCGATGATGCGCTTTGCGCGTAAACCAGTCGACAATCGATTCGATGGCTTTACCTCCCATCATATCATCAAAAATGAGTAGATGACGCGTACTGAGATCCGCCACTATCTGCTCATCGTCTTGAGGTATATTGCGGATAAAAGTGACCTTGTCCTGTAAGGATTCGTACGCGGACTGCCATTCTCGATAACACCATACTATCTTTTCGGGAGGCGGTGCAATCCACTGCGTATTTTGTACCAGTTGCTTCACAAATTCCGTTTTACCCGATTTAGAGGGTCCAGCCACCACCATGGTAAATTCATGTTTCAACTGAAAAGGCTCAAGTGTCTCGTAGGTATACATCTTGATAAATGACACAAGTTCATGGGATCATACATATTTATTAACAAGTAAAAATACGAACCGTTTCTACAAAAGCATCTCTACAAATAGGACATGTTCTAAGTCCTGAAGCACACATAGCACAAGTACATAAATGACCACAAGGTAAAAAAGCAATTCTCAAGTCTCGTTCTAAACAAATGTGACATTTCTGGGTACACATTGGATTCCCTGCCGCGTCTAAGGGTAAGTCTCCCCAATCGCAATCACTGTCTTTAGCGCGGGCATAGGCATTGAAGGCTTGTCGTACCCATTTGACACTTTTATTGCACAACACGTAAGCACAATGAGGGCTCCAATAGGCATGTTCTATCCAAGGATCGTCCCCGGGTTCCCAATGTTTGAGAGATAATGTGCAATGAAAACAACGCACATGATCATCCATTCCTTTGTAAAAGAATCCGGCTTCTGCAATGTTAGGTAATAAGTTCAACAGAATATCGGGGGCTGTATGAAATGACGCTAGACGAGCCGATAATTCACCATAGGAAGGCACTGAAGGATTCTGTAGTGATCCGTATTTACTCATTTTGCAGACTGATGTTTTTCTCAAGACGCGTTTCCTTTTTAATACCCGTAAGGCAGCGTGTCATAGTTATGAATACGTTGACGTTTATCATACACCATGCGGTATTTCTTCACCAGAGGAATGGTTCACACATCATGTTGGCGGGTTCGTTGAATAAAGTGCGGATAGCGGACATGGACTTCTTCTTCTTCTCCTTTTAACATTTTTTCCAACGTATCGAGAGACACGACTCTAGAGGCACGATAATTGAGTGTCAATCCTTTGACTTTGCAGACAGATTTTCCCCCCTGGGTCTCGTATGCATAATTTTTGGGCCCGCCCGACATGTACTTGATGATACGATCTCCACCCAATTCATCGGTCCACCCGCCTAAACTGTTGATAATGGTCGGATTGAACTGGGTCTCGTCGTGCTGATAGATGATACTATCCGTGTCAAAGTATAAGACACGCTCTCCCAAAGGCTGTAACGTCTCGTACAAATGTAAACGAGCATGAGCTGTTGTAAAACACGCCAGCACCACGTTTCCAAAGGGGCAGTCTTCTAAAAATTCTTCTTTCTCCTGATAATTGATCAGCATCATATCACATTCGGGGCGTTCACGATTTTCTAAGAGTTCGATGCCTTTGACTTCTAAAGTGGCATCTTGTAATTTCTGTTGTAATTCTTCTTCTTCCGTGAGATACAGGGATTTGGGTAATTGTAATCGTTGAGCAAATTTTCCCCACAAGCAATTTAAAAAGAGTTTGGCAATGGTTCTTCGGACCGGATTTTTCTGGATGTCTGCCGGGTTCATGGCAATGCCTTCTCGTTGCTGAATTTCCTCAATGTAATGTTGCTGCTGTTGGGCTGTTTGACAATCCTCGGGGAATCCGGAAGCTTCTTGTTTAATTTTCAAAAAGGTGTTGATATACGCTCGAAATAAGTGGTCACTGGTTTTCTCAAAATGCCAAACTTCGTAAATGCGGTCGAGACGATAGCCTAGATCTAATGCTTTGTGAAGTTCGGTGGTCACCCAGGTGCCAGTGAGACTGCGTTCAGAATCGGTGTGCTGGCACCGCTCGTCGGGTCCTAAGTTGCGCTGTTCCGCACAGGTGCGGCATAAGGGAAAGAGTAATTTACCTCCGGTCTTGTAAGGTAATACGGGGTGATACAGCTCTCGGGGTGGGAGGACACGACAACGAATGAGCCCGAAATAGTCTCTGACATCGGTGAAATGGCTGGTGATGACTTGGGGATGTTGGACGGGAAATGGCTTGTATTTCAACACGTACGGGTACAGGGAACAGACATCCACGTATCGCATGTCACCCTCCTCACAATACAGTCGTGTAGCATTGGTCCGGCCTCCGTACAAAGCGTCACGGGGATTCAAAGGATCTTGTATATCGACTCCTTGTAAAAATTCCTGTAAGTCGGGATTGGTCTGGGTCTGACGATCAAACTCGTGTTCCCATATGCTCACGACTGTATAGCCTTGGTCTTCTAAAGCACTGGCTCGTTTTAAGGTGTCCAGGTAGAGGTCTTGATACGTATGCTGAACACGATGAGGATGCATGTCAGTCAACAGATTCGGGAAACAGGTGGGACAGCCGTGCCAGTAACAGCCATAGAATTCGTACACGATACGAGATTCCTCATCATAACCATCTACTGTATAGGGTCCAAGCGTGACTTCGCCCCCATTTCTAGCATGTCGTATGCAGTGATGTTGATGTTCTAGCCAGGCGAGCCATCGACAAGCTTTAGCTGAATATCGTCGTGCTGGCCGGTAGCCCATATTAGGAATGATGGCGATGGTATTTTCAACCATGAATCCTCGTCGGTAGGCTAAATTAGCCGTGCTGGCAAACGTGATGGATTCTTGAAAGGGGTCTACTTCCACCAGATCAAACAGGGTGGACTTGAAATGGGCACAACACCGGCGTAAAATATCCACGTCCGAGATGCAGTAAGCTAAGAATTCTTTCTGGAAATCAAAGACTTTGCCCTCTTGTTGATGGTACCAAGTATAGAAGGCTTCACGATTGGCGGTGGACATATCGTCAGGATTGTAGAAATGAGCGGCCGGGTAAGGACCCACATACTGCTGGTTCTCTGTCGTGTTGAAAAAGTGCGGGAAATATCCTTTTTTCAATTCCGTTAATCCGAAAGCAGAGGGCATCTTGGCAAGAGCAAAGGGTAGAAAGTTGTAAGAATCGATGAATCTCAACCCTAAGACTTGCATGGATAAGATTTTACTACCGTTCAGGATGACGGTGGGTTTGATACACGCCGTGTGAACCAGGTAATTCAAAATAAACTGCCCATCGTATCCTTTGAAATTGTGGGCAATGATGGTGGCTTCATCGTGTTTGAGTTCCACATAACCTTGCTCATCGGTCTCGCTCTGTAAGAGCCATTCCATAAACTGTTTTAACGTGTCGGGTCCTTGAAATAGGAAGTGGCGTTGTGATCCGAATCCTTCACAATGAGAACAGGGCTTGTCGATATCCACACTGTCGCAATGTTGACACACACGTTCTGCCACGCATAAATTGGGGATGTGAATACCGTTTTCCTGACTGCATTCGAAATCGTAATAAATGTATATTTTCAACTCCTCTTCTTCTTTTTCTTTCTTAGGTTTGGGTTTCGTCTGTACAAAGCAGTGATGAGGCATGGTGACGACTTTGTGACAGATGCGACATTCGGTTTGACCCCCACACGCGTGGCGTTTTAATAATTGCTTGGACATCCATTTCTGACACTGGTTACAGCGCCCCATTAAACTGCAGACCGTGGTCGTTGTATTACTGCTGTAAGGTTTCAAGTGGGTCTGGTAACAAGCTGCATTTCTGAAAAATCCCTTACAATGAGGGCAATTCGTCTGAGTCCCGTCCGGGATACAGGGGGTATCGGCTAAACAAAATGAGCATCGATGAGGACAGACGGTCCGATGTTCTTCAATGTGACTGTAGCCAACATCGCAATAATCGCAATAGTATTTGTTTTCCGTCACTCCAGGCATAGACACAATGGCATCGTAATGCTCGTTATCCAGCAGGATATTCAAACAAGTCCCGTTTCCCGGTCCTTTGTAAATAGGTTCCAGTCGTAAACGAGCTGTATTCGTTTTGAATTGAAATATTTTCAATCGATACTGCGGGGCGAGCGCGTGTTGTAATTGCTCCCATTCACGCGGCCCACACGGCTGTTTCATAACACACCCAGCTTGTTCCATCAAGGCTATCGCTTCTCGTTTCTGATCGAGAGAATCTTTATCCCCTTTTCTCATGCGTAACCATCTCGTTTCCCATGCCGGGTCGTTTGATTTCTGGCTGTGTAGACGTGCTACCACAATAGCCCGGGACAAGCAGAGAGAATCCTCAGGATTTTGAATGCGAACGATCGCTCTCTTAGAGGTTTTGAATTTCTCCTTATCCACGTGTAGATGTTTTTTCTTAGTGCACCCGCTGCCTTGTGGATATTTGACATGGAAAAAATCCATCTGCACTGCCCCGTCGGTGATTAGGAATTCCTTTTTAGATTGCTGCACGGCTTCTATTTTGTTCAGAATTTTGTCCTCGTTGAGCTGATTGGACTGCGTAAATTCGTACCAAATAGCTGAATCCAGAGACGGGTGCCGAATATTTAAACGTAGATAATCATTGGGATTGCACTGCATTTCCTGTTTCACATTTTTTAACATATCCCGGAAGAGGCGACGAATGAAGGCTGTATTTTCTTTCTCTGGAATAGGCTTGAAGGCAACATTGTAGACATTTTCCTTGACTTTAAATTTCCGTGATTGACGTCCTCGTTCCAGTTGAATTTTGTAATAATCCGAAATGAGTTTCTTTTTCCCTCCTCCCCGCTGTAAATACTGTAATCGCCGTTGATTCTCTCTGCGGAGTTGTAATTCACGCTGCCGTTGTCTGTTCAGCTGATCATTCAAAAATCTCAAGCGCTGTTCAATATAACTCCGTGGAAGTCCACTAGGTAACTTGTCTGACATGATGTCGAAAGTGACACCCAATGCACCGCGCGCCGCTTTATATATTACCTATAGACAGCGCTGGGTAAAACTAGGTACCATGCCAGCTCTGGGGATTGTACCATTGTTCTTTAATAAACATGTCAACTTAAAACCTTGTGTTATTCTTTAGATTTAATACACAGGAATACATAGGATTTCACAGGATTTCACTGGATTTTATACCGATTTTCAGAAAAATAGCTCCAGGTTCCTTTTCCAGGAACTCAAAGCGAAAGTACCGCATCATAGAGCTAAAATTAGACCAGCGGCAATAGGCCAGCCTATTCACCGGACACCCGGCCTACAACCCCTGCTGGGGTCCGCCAGTTGACCCCGTCCTAGATATTGAACCACTCCGTTGACCCCGACACCGCTTGACCAATCAAAAGACGCCCTTGCTTGACCTCATTTGCATAAAAAGTGCACTCAGTTGAACCCCCTATCGGGAGGGTTTATACTACTTACACCTACCCCTGACTAGGTGTAAATATGCTTACAGGAGAATTTTGGCATATATACAAGTGCGTTTATATAACGAAATATGCTTACATATATGCAAATTACATACGTCTGTGTAAAGCTCACTGTATAAACAGGGATTAAGATTGGTAGTGGTTGTTCCTTCACCAAGCGTGGTCTTTCGTAGGCTTCATGTCACGATAAGCGTTGGCAAGATAAAGAATCCTCACTACCACGGCACTAAGCGCCATCTATACCCGCCATAGGTCAAATATTTGTAGCAGTTCACTTAAAGCTGCGTGGTATTATTGTCTCTTCATGAGTGAAACAGATGAGGCGTAAAAAAGCAATATTGAACAAGAAAATCAGTAAAACTTATGGATACTCCAAGTATTCAAACTATATAGATCTAACAAATGACGAATTACTCGCACAATGATCAATGAATGTTGAAAGGAAGTTTTTTTTTCATATGCAAGGTATATGTTGAGTTGACCTTTATAAGATGACCTTTGTCTGAAAGCCATTTCCCATTACTTTAAAATTCCTTTCAGGTATATATTCTGAGTAACCTTGACCTTTCCAAAATCACCTTGTGAGGTCTTGATCCAAAAGATCAATAATTGTAATGGAGTTTTTTTTTTCAAATAAGGTACATGTACATATGTTCTGAGTGTCATTGACTTTTACAAAATGACCTTCAGTGACTTTTGTCTGAAATCCATTTGACCGTTACTTATTTAAGAGATATGTTGAAAAGTGTTGAAGTAAGGAACTGTTTCTTTAAATAAGGTATATGTTGAGTGATCTTGACCTTTCCAAAATGAATTTGGTGCAAAAGTCACAGTCCCAAGGAATGTAATCAATTTCTGATGAAAGGTGTAATATGAGCTCGGACGGATAGACACGGCTATATGCTCTCTCGAACAATTTTTTTTTTTTGGGGGGGGGTATAAAAATAACACGTGATCTGACAGTCAGACACCAACTTTTAATGTACTGTATTTTTATTTTAACAGCTGTCACTAAAAGAACGTTGTTTCCATGTACATATTTGATTACCTTGAAATTCCCTTTGCAATGCATATTCAATATTATACATATAACATAATTATATATGCTACAATGTATAGTCTGTCCACGAAATCACGACAGGTACGCTTTTATTGTGCCCTTTATTTTCTGTCTACATAGAGGACACTTTTTAATGCCTTTGGAGCAGCTGGAACACGAGACAATATGGCCGCACGGCATGAAGACGATGTTGACTCCCGCTACCATACATATTTTACACAGAGTCAAATCTTGAAGTTTCTGAGCCTCTCGCTGAATTGAGCAATATTCTAAAATTGATATATCAAATAGTTATTTATTCTAGAGATAAATACAATGCAATGTAATAACATGCAATGATACATGTATATGTACATACGTACTTTTGAATTTAAAACTTTTGAATTCAAAGAACGATTGTTGTTTACTATTAATATTTAATGATACTTGGATAAAATTTGAAATAATGATATAGACGCAACAAAGCATAAGGTGACAATCCATGTTTAACTGTACCTGACGTATCACGCTTTTCTGTCTGTAATGTAGATACCGGATTTGAAGTTTCCTGGTCGTCTGTTGGAGACGGCTCGGTAAGAGAGACAGATGTGTGGTGCTGTATCTGTTGTAAATTTTGTGCCGTCTTTCTGTCTTCACTGTCTCTTAATACTGCCAGACTCTGGTTTTTCTCTGTGACTCTTTCACTTTTAGGAACACTTCTTTGGGATAAAGAACGACCTGAATCAATTTCATTTCTGTGCGAGAGTCTTCCTTGTTCTCGTTTTTTCGACTCCATCGTGTTTGTAAGGATGTCACCAGTGCCATCATCTTGGTGAGCGGCCACTGCGTTCGATGATATCTCTGTGAACGAGTCAAGTTCTTCGTTATTCAGTATGACGTTAACAATATCCAATGACGAGGGCTCTAGCTTGTGAGACGATATCTTCCAAATTTCTATCGCAGACTTAACTATCTCTACCGAATATCCCATCTCCAACACAGCCAAGGCGCCAGCAGAAGACATCAATTCTTCAGTTGTTGGCAAGGCGCTAGCAGAAGACATCAATTCTTCAGTTGTTGGTAAGGTATGATTTTTCTGTTCAGGGATAATCAATTTTTTACCCTTTTCATATGGAGGGTTTTCAGATGCCGCAGTCGTTTTAAAGGTCTGGAAGTAAATAGAGCACATTAACACTTTTGATTACTTTTTTGGATTTTATAAATATAAATACATGTGGTATGGATTCTCAAAGAACCACTTCAGTGTATGTTCTCATCAGGGCTTTCAATAAAATTTATGAAATAAATGACGTAGGTAGCTTTCTTCTTCGACATTTTATTTGAAGAAACATTTTGCATACACATTGTTCTAGTGAACACACCGGGTCAGTTTCTTCTTTGTTATCCATCTTCCTGTGGGGTTTGTTCCGGAGGAACTCGCAGTCCGGGAACCATTTCTCGTGCTCCTCCCACGCATCTTCTCCCTCCTGCCACCCACCCAGCGTCCCCCCACAGCAAAAACATCTTACATGGTCATTATAACCTGTAAATATTCACATGATTTATTTTTGAAAAAATAGTATATACATTGTATACATAACAAACGAAATATATGTATTAAAACATGTCTATAAGGTGCTCAGGTTACATAACATTCGTCATCCGCAAACTACTAAAAGGAGGGATAAAATGTATGTATATACGTATCGTCGATTGTTTGATTGATTTGCTGTTTTCCGCCACACTCAACCATTTTTCTGTTATCTGGTGGCGCCCAGTTTTTATTGGTGGAAGAGAGAAACCAGATAAAATGTACCTGGGAAGAGACCATCGACCTTCCGAAAGTAAACTGGGAAACTTTCTCACTTACCGGCGCGAGCGGGATTCGAACCCGCGCCGAGCATAGGTGAGAGTCCATGTGATTTGGAGCGCGATGTTCTAACCACTCGGCCACAGAGGAATTCATCGAGCATAATGGCTAACTACCTTAGGAAACGTTAATGAAAATATGAATGTCAACAATGTTTGTATAATCCTTCTTAAATGAACTTAATAAAGGATTAAATGAAAACAGAGTTATTGCCCTTGGATTCGATATTTTGAAATACATTTTACTTATTGATTATCTATTATATATGACTCAGACTTTTTAAATATTTTATGTTTAACAAGATTTATTTTTACAATAACCATCGAAAAAGACTCCAACAATTCTATATTTAGAAATGAGTACCACGGGTCTTTCGGATATGACCTCAAAAACGGAAGTCCCGTATCGCGGCAGGCGTTGGCACGATGAAGAACCCTGAGCGCTAAGCATAGGTCCAAATTTGTGGTACTTCACCTACAGCTAGTGACGTCTCAATATGAGTGAAAAATTTTCGATGTGACGTAAAATCAATTAATCAATGAAACAACGAAATTTATGGTAATATCACACAAAGATCTATTGATTTTGCAAAATCTTATGATGTCACAGGAGGGCGGAACTACTTTAAGTAGGCTAGAAATTTGGATCATCCATATCAGTGAAAAGGGCCGGAATTAAAGTGTTCCCTGAAATCTATAAAAGTCGTCTGTAGGAAATTCCCACATATCTTTGATTATGTCATCTCTTTTAATGTCTATAATTGCAATGCAAACTGTTTCCAAGTTTTCCAAGAAACTGACTACTTTCAAGTTGTTAAACACAACAGACAATGTCGATAGTGATTCGGTGTTTCAAGGCTTATTTGGAGGGCAACATAACCCACACCACAGCAATAATCAGATGTTACATCAAGAAAATCTAATAAAAGATGTCCAAGTGGGGTAAAAACGAACAGAATATCAGAAAAACTAGCGCAGATTAACTTGCGGAAGACAGAGTTTGAATACATGTACATTGGGATTGATGAGATTGATCGATGTTCGTAATCTCCACTTTTCATGCAACACAAGTGAGAATGGGGAATAAATTACTGACTACAATAAACACTGTTGAAAATATCAGAACATAAGTATGTCCTATAATCGAAAAACAACTCTAAGGGATTATTTAAAGGAATGATTATGTTAGACCTACAAAAAGCCTTTGATACGGTGGACCATGAAATTTTATGTAATAAATTAGACATTATGGGAATAGACAACCAATGGTTTAAATCGTATTTAACCGCGGCAGGTCTCAGGTGGTAGGATGTGGAGTTGTTCTTTCAAATACAGAGGTTATTACTTATGGTGTACCTCAAGGGAGCATAATGGGTCCTTTACTGTTTTTAAGTTACGTAAACGATATGTGTATCAGTATAGATGCAGATTGTAAGCTTATCCTATATACAGATGACAGTGCCATCCTGTATTCACACAGAGACCCAAATGTGATCTCTGATAAGCTTGGTAAAGTGTTCGAGAGATGTTCCGAGTGGCTTATAGATAACAAGTTATCTCTCCATCTTGGAAAAACGGAGTCTATTCTTTTTGGCCCTAGTCGCAAACTAATAAAATGAAGGTCAGTTTGAGGTTAAATGTCACGGTCATGGTATTAAGTCTAGTGAGTACATCCAATATCTGGGAATAACAATTGACAAATTTTTAAAATGTCATCTCATAGTGGATAAGATTGTGTCCAAGGTCAACTCCAGACTTAAGTTTCTTTATAGAAATGGAAAGTGGTTGAATAAAAGGTCAAGGTTAGCATTAGGTTCCGCACTTATTCCGTGCTACTTTGACTATTGCTCTTCTGCATGGTATGAAAGCTTATCTAAATCCTTGAAGAAAAAGCTACATCTTAAATCTGAACCCCAGAACTAGTGTAAATTGTGATATTTTTGATTCAATAAACACACTCTGTGTAGCAGATCGTATTAAATAATTACAACTCAACCATGTCTTTAACATCAACCATGGTCTTGCACCAAATTATTTACATGAGAAATTTGACAGAAATGATAATGCTACGAGGGGAGCCTCCAAATCTAATGATCGTGTTCCTAGGGTTAGGGCCTACAATAGTTCAAATTCTTATTATCATGTCATTTTAACCTGGAATTCTCTTCCTTTAGAAGTAAAAATATAGCTAATAGAGCTAGTTTTAAATCTGCTGTCAAGTTGCATCTTGCAGAAGAAGCCTGTAGGAGAGGAGAAAGTATTTATATATAATGTTTTTCTTAATGGTAAAGTGTATAACGATACATTTTTAAAATATTGTATCAATATAAAATCAAACAATGTACATAATTTTACTTAATTTGGGCTAGGAAAATCATCTAATGTTCAATCTTATTTTTGTCTATGCTGTCTTAGTCATACATAATCTATAATCAAATTATGACATTTTAGGACCCCATTGCAAATAAATTGCTTTCATGTGTTATCCTAGGCAAAGATTGATTTAAAGTATATAATTTATATTGTCTATGATAAGACCTGGTACTGTGATAAGCATGTATTTTGATAATGATGTTGTCAGTAGCTGTAGCTGTGTTAATATATGGAGTGCTATTGCGTACATATGATAGCAATGTGCCAAAAATTCATTTGTGATCCCTAATTGACATTATCAAAGGGAAAGGCAACCCAATTTTGTTTTGTACATAATAAATGATAGGATTAATTATATTATACTGATTTGTCATATTATTCTGTTGATACATTGCCTAGATAAGCCTCAGTACTAATTTTAAAACGTTAAAAATTGAAATTCCCGCCATCTATAGAGGCTGCTATGAAGCGGAACTCTTTTGTATTCAAGACCACAAAAATCAATAATTCTGACGTCATACCGTCTATTCCGGTTTGATGAGTTTCTAAGATCATCGAAGATGTGCATGTGGTAGATTTTAAGAATACATTGTAAATAGGTGAACACCTTCTTGTCAAGCAGTCAATTACACTAATGCGCAGGGGAGATGTGAAAAAAGTTTTTTTCCCGAAATTCCTAACCCAACAAGGTTTAAATATTTGAAAAGAAAATACGATTCATCAATTGCGTAATGACAAGTTGAGGTTTGAGACAGGTACATGCATGAAGAAACGAGTACCATCTGCCTGGTCTGCGACTCGACTCAACGTCGTCTTTTCTTAAATTCCTCTTGCGAAAGAACGGGCTCACAAACTTAACGGGTAATTTGAAATATAAGATAGATTAATATTGAATTAATTGTTAAGCAAGGATTTTTGTAGTTAAAGACTGTAATTTACGATATCAGTAAGTGATACTTTATTCATAAAGGCAACAATGTGGTAAGGGTTGCCTTTCCCTGTAATGCATTTTACAATGTACCATAAATCTGGATATTTTTGCGTCGATTTACTTTTGCGAATATGAGTAAAAAGCATATGTTTATTATTTTTGCGAATTTATGCAGGAACATATATATACCAATCCATAGAGTTATTTTTGAGAAAAACATTTTTGCGAATCCAACTGACTCGCCAAAACGCTAAAAATTAATCGACAGCAAAAATAACCAGATTTACGGTATTTGATTATGATTTGTAATTTATCTAATGCTTTGCCTGAATAAACATAATAATAATAAAGATTTTAAGTGACAATAGGTATTCTATAAACATGGGTAGATTTCTGTCAACTTCTGAGTAACTTATAGGTAATGTAAAAAAAAAAAATCTTCCCGTTGGGAGGGTTTGAGCCCGCCGCACTCTCGAATCTGACGAGATTTGCTTATCTTTTAAAAATATTATTTCTGGAACACAACAGAATTATCTTTATAAGACACTAATAAAACATCATAGGTGTGGGAAACGACATCAATAATGGATAGTGCGTCCCTTTTTGTAAACCTTTCAATCGTTTGTAAACAATTGAGGTCAAGATTGAGAACACGTTTAGGAGATTATGCGACTTTTTTTTTATACCCGTGTTATTCTTTGTATTCATAATAGACATATGAAATTCTAAAATCCTTTTATTAGCCTTTGTTTAACAAGCCCCCCTCCCCCCTCTCTTCCCGGGGGGGGGGGGGGGGGGGGGGGGGGGGGGGGGGGAGTGTCTGGCACGCCGGATCAAAGTTTCCGATGACTGGTTGTGTTGGTAATTTAAATTGTTATAAAGACCATGAAATTTACAAAAGAAGTACATGTAATATCAACATATAAAATTTATCAATAGCCTGTCTCCCTTAAAAATCTGACCCAATCTAACTAAGATTAAATCGTTTGATCCGCTCATCTACTATCGCCATGTGTATCAAAGGATCTAACCATACACAGAACAAGCTCTTGCGTATCGAATCAACACCATATGCAGGTGATAATGGAATATTGCTACATATATAGAAAGTTGACGATGGAGAGGCTTCAATCATCCTGTTTGTCATCAAGTTGAGTTGTTATGCCGTTAATCCATACTATTATCAATTATATTTCAGTTACGCATGCTAGTATACAATGATAGGCATTCACTTTGTTTATACACTGAGCCGGAAATCCCGGAGTCTATTTTTATCTATCGGAAGGACTTGTAATTAAGCCATGCATGGCCGAGTTAAATTCTTTTCCCTATCATTACCAAAAACTATTAAAAATAAAATAACATTTAAGATGCAATGTTTTATCATAAAGTCTTTTCGTTGTTTGAATTGAAAAATGGCATCTTTATAGAACTTTATCTTTACAAAATTATTAATACAGACTATATATACTTTAAGGTTAGTGGGCAATGGTTAAGGGTTTGTTTGTTTGTTTGTTAGTGTGGGTTTATCAAATCTAGGTATATATGCATTTATTTGATGAAATGTTGAAATACACGTGTAGTAATAATGAATTGTATTTACGGTATACACACAATACTTTTAAAAATATACAAAGATTTTTAATCATAATATTCAAATTTCTGATATTTCATATACCGAAATACCATCCACACTGTCATTTTTATTCATAAAAAACAACCTTTTCCCGTACATATAAGATGAATATAGTTGATTACAAACATTATATTAGGTACCGCAACACGTGAAATTGTATCTACTGTCGTTAGAGTAAATAATATAAAAAGCCTTCGATTAACCAAGGGAAATACATATAAAAGCAAGGGGTTTCTAGAAAATTTTTGATTGGACCCCTTTCTCACTTTAAAGTGTTATATGGAAACACAATTGCCATTTCTATCATATATGAAAAAACAAAATTATTCATTTATGATATCCATATACAGTTTTGTATACCTGAGAAGAAAAATCCCGCATGTGCAGCGCTTACAGCAGATTCGGCGAGAATCCTGGGCGCTCCCTGGAAACTTGTAGTTCTCGCCTCAGTAATTCTGTACGAAGGATACTTAACATTCTTAATGAATGCGGTAGTTGCATATTCTTTACTGGAATCGCCAGGATTAGATTGGTCCTTTTGCCATTGATTAGGTTTTGAGACATTCTCTACACTGTCATTTTCAGTTTTCCTGCCACCCACTGTAAATACACAATTCTGTGCCGTAGATGTGTGTTGTTTGGTCAAGTCCTCGATGTCTGTCCAGGTACAGTAAATGTTGCTGCATCCTGTACATTTCAATGCATCATCGTACCCTAAATAAATGTATCCTAATCTCACTAAATCACAAATAAACACATTGTGGTTGTTTGCATAATTTGAAAATGTTGCAAGTCTGCGCAGTTTCTTGTCTTCCAGTTCCATACCTCGTATGTACAATGTTCGTTATCATTTTAACGTCTATATTTAGAAATGGGGTTTCCAGTTGCTAGATATATGAAAGCTAACATGAATACGCCGGTTTCGAGATACGTCCGAGTTACCTCCCTTTGGAGAACTCTCGTACATAGTAAGGCGCGAAAGAATTTGTTTACTCGAGGGAGTAGGACAGATATTCATCACAGCGTAAGTAAATGTACTCAGTAAGTTTCTCATACGCTGTTTGATAACCCGAATTCGACTGATACACAAACTAAGTAAGTAATAAGTATTTAGGGAGTAATTAAATACATATAATTCTTATTCTATCACGTTATTTCGCTGGTCATAAGTAATATGTTGTACGGCGTGACCGTGTTTGAGGGCGAAGCAAAAAAGTTTTGACATTAGTATCAATATCCAAAACAGGACAAAAACAACCCGAAGTTAGCACGCGGACAGAGCTGTATCAAAGCATCCTAATTTTTGGACATTTGATCCACCTATATATTAAACGCGGGAAATATAACGCAATTGATGTAAACAGTATATTGTGACGTCATATTCAGCGTCGTTATTTAGCAAATTACAAACAAAGCGTTTGAACCACAACAAAAAACATGGCGTTAATGGTGGAGTGATTATATATGATTAAGAAAATAAGATTTACATGCTTTTACGGATTTTATGTATAACATCTCAGAACGACGTGAACTAGGGTAGACGAGATTCAAAATGGAGGAATACATGTCCACGCACTAATATTCGAATCGACGCCATTGGTACCAAACTTTTCAAGTTCCATAGGTATGGTTTAATTTTTCATTATTTTCCTATATTTTCCTTTTAAACATGTATATACGTGTTACTTATAGGGAGAGCTCCGCTCTCACGGCCCTTCGGGCTGTGAGAGGGCTTCGCCCTCTACTATATCCAAGATATTTCTTGCAAATATGACATTATTTGTATGTTTCCTCTTCGGTAAAACATTTCTTTCGATAGTATTTAGTATTTCCCACATTTACATATTTAAAGAGAAGCCGCTTTTAATACATTTCATCGTCTTCCTCGTTGGCTGCATATCCACTCTGTCCCACTTAGGCATTCAAAGTTCCACTAAACGCACATCCTATACAGAAGAGTTCGTATCTCGAAACTGGCGTATTCACTGATATACTAAAATTCTCATTGTCCAGGGACGGATCCAGAAATTGCGGTTACAAGGGACGTCACTTTATGAGGCAGTGGGTCTAGGGCGAAGACCTGGTGGGGGTCCAGGGGGTAAAACCCTCGGAAGCTCCTGGATTTTACAGATTTTATGGGGCTCGAAATATTTCTCCTATTTAGTCGTTTGTACTATTTTCTATCATTTTAATAAGGTGAAATTAATAAAATGACACAAATATTAAGGGGTTTTTTTTGGAAAAAAAGATTTTGTCATTTATTTCTCCTGGAGTGGAAGAAATTATTGTTTCTTTTATCGTTTAGTACATTTTCCAAAACAATATACCGCGATTTACCTTAAATTTGAAAATTTTAGGGGGTGGGGGGTGGGGGCGCCGGCTGCGCCTCCCTCAAATTCCGCCACTGTGGTCCGTCATATTTCCCTATTTATCTACCCTATTACATTGAGTATTCTGTTGTTACATGTATCTGGATTGGCATGTTTTACATGCATAAGGGGTGAATTGTGGTACGCTTCACTTCACGTCAGTGTTTTCGATTTATACATATCCGTGACAGTAAATTCGACAGATCCGATATAGGAACAAGTTGTCCTTTTAAAAAGGAATGCAATACGTGGACCACAGGCATATAGTTCTACGAAAAATATAATACTCTAGGTTAAAGTAAAATGTGTTTTTAAATAGATTTGTTTTAATCTGAAAACATGCAAATATTTCATTTTAAGTCGTATCAATAGAGCTATAATGCTATATAAATTCATGAAATATTTGAAGCTTTGAACTTTAACCCCATAATTAAGAGTCATCCTTGATTTTGATTACCACCTTAAAGTTCAATTCAACAGAAAACGCAATCTGGTCTAAATAACGTATCTAATCCGATGATATAAATCTGACAACAAAATATTGATGTTCACAAGTTTGAATGTCGTTTTTCATTCCACAATCTCTATGCATTCTTCACAAATGATTCCCATTTTGAAATATGAACAATAATACATCACATGCCCTTCCTTTGTTGAGCGATTTTGAGGTGACTTTGTTGTCTACCTGTGTTAGGTCGTATTCACGAATATATAAAGTTCACAACTTCAAGCTCCGGTGCAATCGGATCATCCGTTCTGTCTTTTCCGTTAAGTCGAGAAGTTTTTCTTCACTTGTCAGAAAAGACCGAACGATGCTTCGATTCGAAGCGTTACCCCTGTGGAATGAGAATACCAAACCCCCACATGCGTAACCCAGACGCAGTTTACCCAAGATTGAGCGGAGGTATAAATGTCTAGGTGTTGCCATCTTTGCAAGCTAAAGTGTCCATGCAATTTCCTTACTCTCGATGAGAGTAAGCGAATTCGGACACTTGGCTTGCGAAGATGAGGTGTTGCGTGATTGGCTAATATCAAGAGTGAAATTATTTGGAATTGAAAGAAATATTATAGAGGTTTAAATTAATTGTCAGGATGAAAAAATATCGCACAAAATAGAGAAATGACTGAGGAAATTACCATGGTAGGAGTGTGCTTAAAATGAAGTGTGTAATTTACTGCAGATTTGCGAAAATGTTTAATGGCGTTTCTAAAATAAACCTACCCTGTACCCTTTCTTCGTTGTCGGTGTGTGTCGAAAGCATGAAGAATAATTCAAATTTTGGAATTTCGAAGTGTAATTTATTTCTGATGTCAAACTATCCAATCGGAACTACAAATTCAATCGTTCCTCGGAACACAGCACCCATTATGATCAAAAGAGACTTGTAAACCACTACAAGCTTCACTTACCCTATATAATGAAGAGGTAAACATGAAAGGAAATTTAAAACACACTCTTGCCCCTTTCTTGATCGCCTATATCATCGCGAGGAAGATTTCTTTCATCGGGATTTTAGAAATATATATATATATATATATATATATATATATATATATATATATATACATACACATATTCAATGAGTACTTGATAGATTTTAACTGTAGATTAAATAAAAAAGTTAATGTTTTTAATTTTCATAACTCGGTCTACATGAGGTTTATCAGATAATTCATATCATGCACCAAAAGCCTAGGAATTTGGACTCTAAGATCTCTTAATTGCAAACAAAACACTTTTTGATCATTTCGATCGAGAGAAAAAACACTACAAAATGCAGATAAAATAATTGAGAGTTTGTATAACTCTTTCTGATGGTAAAAACATACTTCATATGAGATGCTTTAATTATGGTGTAGCGATTCATATTGGACATGGACTTATCACATATTTTATCATCATCAATGTGTTTAATCGGTCGTATCATTTATTGAATAAGATAAGTTATTCAAAAGCATTTCTACACCGAAAAACACATGTAAAAATGTGTTCAAAAGCATATTATATCGGTCTTAATTGTTTTCGTTTTTTTTTTTAATACAGTGATATTGTATAACACCAACAGAAAAAGAGATGTTAATATAAGTTTTTTGTCTTCCAAAGTTAGAAAGTGATAGTACATGTGTTTAATCTGTTGTAAATCGTTTATTCATAATCATCATACGAATCACACTCACTACAGGTCGTATATTGAGAATTGTCCATTTAAACACTCGTTTTGCAACTGTTCATTCTGTGAGAGAAAGAACCTGAGACCCAAATAATCTCAGTTCGAATTTCCAAGAATATATACTTCCTGTTTTAGAACGTCAAACAGTCATTGCTTGAATAATTCATTGAAATAACTGGTCTTTTAAAAAATAATGAATTCACGTACGGTGTAAATGTGTCTTACTCTCTGAGTTTCAATCAAACCTCGCACAGAAACATGTGTATTAAAGTTCTTCTCCTTTGGTGTATATTTTGTACATGTATATGTAAGTATTTTTGAAATTTTCTCATTCCGTTCTAATTCCGGTTTGATTATATCTTATATTTGTTTGATTACTGATGAATTTATAGTTTTCTAATCTATGACACACACAGAAGCATATATATATATATATATATATATATATATATATATATATATATATATATACACACAAAGCACTAAAATGACCAACGACACGAACAACGAGATTGTCAAATTTTCGGGAGGCCCAAAATAATCTTTTTTGGATCAGCTCTTTGGACGAATAAGGCATGTCCTAATTCGCTCCACTTTTAACATTGATTGGCAAGCCCAAAGACCATAAACATGTAGTCTGCGTTGTAAATACGTTTGTAGATTAGTGTAGTTGTAGTGCTAGATGTATTTATATGTAGGTTTTGTTATTATGCTCTGTTGATATTGACCACATTATGTAATTCTTTTCGTTTGTCCTGAAGAAGGGACGGGGCGTCCCGAAAATTTGACAATCTCGTTGTTCGTGTCGTTGGTCAGTTTAGTGCTTTGTATAATTTTTTGCATTTGACCTTGTATCCATGTTGTGGATCCGACACTCTGAGGTATCGGGTGTTGTTGGAACTTTAGTGCTTTTATATATATATATATATATATATATATATATATATATATATATATTGTATTTAGTTAATCACGTAATTTCTATACAGTTTTAGAAATTGACAGCGCACCTGTGACTTTTAAGTTTACAATCAATTCAAGGATTACCTATGAACGCTGCTCATCAGGATGTTGCAGCAATCTGTGCTGCAAAACCACCAACGAGAGTAGTAGCAATACGTAAGGGGATTTTATAAGTTACATTATGTAAAAGTTGATCATTAATCTTATATATACATGAAAACAAATAGTCGCATACATCGAACATTCTTTGAATGTTGAAAATGAAAGGTACAAAAATTTACCTAGAATCGAACTCAAATGCTCATTTTGTAATTTGCAGGATATAGAAGACGAATTTCATTTCCTTTTGATATGCCCAGCATTTTTTGGTTTACGTGAAAAATATATCAAACCTTATGTACTATAAAAACAAGAAGCACATGGGCCACATCGCTCACATGAGTCACCTTGGTCCATATCAGAAGACTTTCCATATATATTTGCATGTAAAACCGTAGTCCCTATTATGGCCCCAACCTACCCCTGGAGGCCATGGTTTTTGCAAACTTGAATCTACACTGTGTCAGAAAGCTTTCATGTAAATGTGAACTTCTTTGGCCCAATGGTTCTTGAGAAGAAGATTAATTTTAAAAACTTTTTCTATATACTTGTATGTAAAATGTTGATCCCCCTTGTGGCCCCATCCACCCCCCCCCCCCAGGGGCCATGATTTGAACAAACCTGAAACTGCACTATGTCAGAAAGCTTTCATGTAAATATCAGCTTTTCTGGCTCAGTGGTTCTTGAGAAGATTTTCCCTATATATTTGTATGTAAAACTTTGATCCCCTATTGTGGCTCCCCTACCCAAGGGGACCATGGTTTGAACAAACGTAACTCTGCACTATGTTAGGAAGCTTTCATGTAAATATCAGCTTTTCTGGCTCAGTGGTTCTTGGGAAGATTTTTAAAGACTGTCCTTATATATTTGTATGTAAAATGTTGATCCCCTATTGTGGCCCCATCCGACCCCCGGGGGCCAGGATTTTAACAAACTTGAATCTGCATTATGTCAGAAAGCTTCATGTAAATCTCAGCTTTTCTGGCTTAGTGGTTCTTGAGAAGAAAATTTTTAAAGATTTTCTCTATATATTTGTATGCAAAACTTTGATCCCCTATTGTGACCCCATCCGACCCCCAGGGGCCAGGATTTTAACAATTTAGAATCTGCACTATATCAGGAAGCTTTCATATAAATCTCAGCTTTTCTGGCTCAGTGGTTCTTGAGAAGATTTTTAAAGATTTTCTTATATATTTGTATGTAAAACTTTGATCCCCTATTATGGCCCCATCCGACCCCCGGGGCCATGATTTTAACAATTTAGAATCTGTACTACCTAATAAAGCTTATCCATAAATTTCATCTTTTCTGGCCCAGTGGTTCTTGAGAAGAAGATTTTTTAATGACCCTACCCTATTTTTACATTTTCTTGATTATCTCCCCTTGGAATTTGGCCTGGTCCTTTATTTTAACAATTTAGAATTCCCTTTACCTAAGGGTGCTTTGTGCCAACTTTGGTTGAAATTGACCCAGTGGTTTTTGAGAGGAAGTCAAAAATGTCAAAAGTTTACAGACGGACGGACGCCGGAATACGGGTGATCAGAAAAGCTCATTTGAGCTTTTAGCTCAGGTGAGCTAAAAACCTTCCTTTTTCAAACTTGTAGAACGTTTCAGCGTATATAACTTTAAAACTATTCATAAGCTTTGTCAGTATTTAGTGAAAGCTATAAAACTATTCTTAAGTTTTGTCAGTATTTAGTGAAAGCTATAAAACTATTCATAAGCTTTGTCAGTATTTAGTGAAAGCTACAAAACTATTCATAAGCTTTGTCAGTATTTAGTGAAAGCTATAAAACTATTCATGAGCTTTGTCAGTATTTAGTGAAAGCTATAAAACTATTGATAAGCTTTGTCAGTATTTAGTGAAAGCTATAAAACTATTCATAAGCTTTGTCAGTATTTAGTGAAAGCTATAAAACTATTGATAAGCTTTGTCAGTATTTAGTGAAAGCTATAAAACTATTGATAAGTATTGTCAGTATTTAGTGAAAGCTATAAAACTATTGATAAGCTTTGTCAGTATTTAGTGAAAGCTATAAAACTATTGATAAGCTTTGTCAGTATTTAGTGAAAGCTATAAAATTATTGATAAACATTGTCAGTATTTAGTGAAAGCTATAAAACTATTGATAAGCTTTGTCAGTATTTAGTGAAAGCTATAAAATTATTGATAAGCTTTGTCAGTATTTAGTGAAAGCTATAAAATTATTGATAAACATTGTCAGTATTTAGTGAAAGCTATAAAACTATTCATGAGCTTTGTCAGTATTTAGTGAAAGCTATAAAACTATTGATAAGCTTTGTCAGTATTTAGTGAAAGCTATAAAACTATTCATAAGCTTTGTCAGTATTTAGTGAAAGCTATAAAACTATTGATAAGCTTTGTCAGTATTTAGTGAAAGCTATAAAACTATTGATAAGCTTTGTCAGTATTTAGTGAAAGCTATAAAACTATTGATAAGCTTTGTCAGTATTTAGTGAAAGCTATAAAACTATTGATAAGTATTGTCAGTATTTAGTGAAAGCTATAAAACTATTGATAAGCTTTGTCAGTATTTAGTGAAAGCTATAAAACTATTGATAAGCTTTGTCAGTATTTAGTGAAAGCTATAAAACTATTGATAAGCTTTGTCAGTATTTAGTGAAAGCTATAAAACTATTGATAAGTATTGTCAGTATTTAGTGAAAGCTATAAAACTATTGATAAGCTTTGTCAGTATTTAGTGAAAGCTATAAAATTATTGATAAGCATTGTCAGTATTTAGTGAAAGCTATAAAACTATTCACAAGCTTTGTCAGTATTTAGTGAAAGCTATAAAACTATTGATAAGCTTTGTCAGTATTTAGTGAAAGCTATAAAATTATTGATAAACATTGTCAGTATTTAGTGAAAGCTATAAAACTATTGATAAGCTTTGTCAGTATTTAGTGAAAGCTATAAAACTATTCATAAGCTTTGTCAGTATTTAGTGAAAGCTATAAAACTATGGATAAGATTTGTCAGTATTTAGTGAAAGCTATAAAACTATTCACAAACTTTGTCAGTATTTAGTGAAAGCTATAAAACTATTGATAAGCTTTGTCAGTATTTAGTGAAAGCTATAAAACTATTGATAAGCTTTGTCAGTATTTAGTGAAAGCTATAAAACTATGGATAAGCATTGTCAGTATTTAGTGAAAGCTATAAAACTATTGATAAGCTTTGTCAGTATTTAGTGAAAGCTATAAAACTATTGATAAGCATTGTCAGTATTTAGTGAAAGCTATAAAACTATTCATAAGCTTTGTCAGTATTTAGTGAAAGCTATAAAACTATTGATAAGCTTTGTCAGTATTTAGTGAAAGCTATAAAACTATTGATAAGCATTGTCAGTATTTAGTGAAAGCTATAAAACTATTGATAAGCTTTGTCAGTATTTAGTGAAAGCTATAAAACTATTCATAAGCTTTGTCAGTATTTAGTGAAAGCTATAAAACTATTGATAAGCATTGTCAGTATTTAGTGAAAGCTATAAAACTATTGATAAGCTTTGTCAGTATTTAGTGAAAGCTATAAAACTATTGATAAGCTTTGTCAGTATTTAGTGAAAGCTATAAAACTATTGATAAGCTTTGTCAGTACTTAGTGAAAGCTACAAAACAAAGAGAAGCACTATCTGTTAACTGTCATTAATGGTGGTTCATTTGTCGTCGCTTAGATTTATTAGTTTCTAAACTTATTTGTCTGATAATATCTATTTACCTATTGTAATAATTCTGAATCTTCTGCCATTTGCCAGTATTGTACACAGTGTAACTAAAAGCCACAATAAACAATAAACAACGCAATTACCAATGCGCGTACTAGTAATCAATGTTGGAGCTACAAATTTCAAATATTTCCCCACATAGGTGGCTCACTACATTTATTAGTTATATGGATTCTTGGCAGGGTATATGGACTCGCATTCCATGTTAAAGTTTATTTTCTCCCGAACCGTTTACGAATATGTCCTGCTGCAGATCGATCAAATACATTTGTAATCTATTTTACGAAACTGTTCAAGTAGATAGATCTATCGAAGCCATTTTGTATCCTATCTATTCTTGGAAGGGTACATAACCTCTTAATATTCCCGGTTTGTCAACCATGGAAGAAAATGCTTAGACTTTTCTCTGGAGTTTAAACATTTTATGGCGCTACGTCAGAAGATGTTTTGTACGAAAGCCCAGAAGAGATTCGAAATTCAAAATACGAGAATCAAAATGTAGGTCACAATAGATTAAAAGTTATAGAGGGCACGCGTATATAAACTAATATGTTTACCAAACAACGAAACATTTCTTTTGAAACTATAAATCAAGCTTCTCATAAATAAGCTTCCTGAAACATAAAAAAACAATATAAAAAAGACAACATAGATCGGAGAGAAATATTTATTCATGGTTCGAATTTCCTCCATTGTTTACACGCAGGCGTTTATAAACGGCGTTTATGGAACGGGTGAGGAAGATATATGAGCAGGCACCTGAAGTATTGACACTACTACCCCCCACCCCCCTTCTTTCTAATTTTATTCCGGCGATAATTTCTTCGAAATGCGTGGATTCCTTGTCTATCCCATCTCTATTTCGATTTATATTAAACAGTTAATCGTATCACACTTTTTGTGAGCTTTAGAGATTGGCCTTTCTACCGGTATAATAGAACTACATGTTTTGAATTTCCAACAAATCAAATAATTATCGGTATCGTAATCGCTGGATTTATTCTAATAATTTTACCCCCCCCCCCTTCCAAGCCACTTATTTGTCATTATAATTTTTATGTACCACTTTTGTTTCCATTAAAGATTCATATTTGTATTTCATCGCAATTCGTGTTTTGTAACGATATTGCGACTGGATGACTGCTTTATCATCTTGCATTCCCAGCCGCCAAGAGGCGGATATATTTCCCAGCCATTGTTTCTGTATTTATTTTTAGGACTCCTAATTTTTCGTCAATTTAAATACATGACAAGTTTTACACCTTAACAGTCATGCTTTCTGTTACGATTTAATGGAAACAAACAGCTCAGATTCAGATTTTTTTTTTATTTCTTTGAGCCAGCTGACTCATCAAAGTAACTTAAGTACAATAATAATTTCAATGTGACCTTGGATTGATAGAAATGTTTTGACATTATAAATCATGTCATCATATGCAAACAGGCCTGTAGAAAGTTAGGTTCATAGAAAGCGGGAAGGGGGTTGAGGTGGTGGTGGTGGTGGGGTAGAACCAGGTCGAATAATGACGAATACACCTCAAATATTACACATTAAATTATCTAAAATGGAATTGAAGGTTATATGAAGAATATTAACTGATGAGACTCTGTAGCAATGGATTCTGATTTTAGATTAATCTATAGGTTTACCCGCATTCCATTTTTTCTGCTCTGGGGTGGGAATTGACAAGGGATCCACATATTTCGGAGAAATTATCGCAGAAAAAAATCAGAAAAGGGGGTGGTTGGGTATTGGTATCGATACTTCAGGTGCATGTGCAAATATCTTCCCACCCGTTCATGTTTTATTCTCAATTATAAGCACCTGTGTGTAAACAATGGAGGAAATTCGAACCATGAATAAATCTTTGTCTTCGATCTATGTTATCTCACTTTATATATTTTTGAATTATGTTTCAGGAAGCTTATCTACGTGCGTCATTACCACAGAGCACTAATTTATCCACGTTAAAAAAAAAAGCTTATCCCATTGATTCATAATGTAGGCTACATGTTCCATGTTCATGTATGTAGGCCCTATAATCACAAGAACCGGTAATTTTGTCTGTAATAATATTAGTAGGGCTCTACACTATATCACCTCTCATAAAAATTAGGAGGTGATATAGTATAGACCGCTATCATTATATTACAGACAAAATTACCGGCTCCTTTAGTATAATATTCATGAATCAGTGGGATAAGAGAATTTTTAAAACGTGTTTATATTTAATTTAGTGTATTTTGGTGTAATGACACAGGTAGTTAAGCTTCCTGGAGCTTAAAAAATGTAACAAGATACAACATAAATCGGAAAGAAATATTTATTCATGGTTCGAATTTGCTACATTATTTATATATGATAAATTGTATTATAATTTCCTTTTACTACTTTTATAACATGCTGTATCAGTTTTATTGTGTGCAGCGCTTTAGAGTGGTTATTTATAGGTCGAGGCTATCTGGTACCGCTTACAGGGTGACGACCACGAGTTATCTCATCTTATGTAGGTACGAGTTATCCCTCGTGCCAATTTATAATTCACAATGATTCGCACGAATAATCGTCGTGTGTCAATTCTTTTATACTTATTTCCTGATAGACCAATATTAGGTAAAATAGGTCCTGTTGGAGCTCCATTGTGGTTGGCAAACACATGTATATTTATTATCAATTACGTAGGAAACATGAATACTTTCAATCATATTCAAATCAATCGGTTCTAAAAATGAGAAGCACAACACTGTTGATTATTTAAAACTCAGATTTTCGACACAACCCGCGTCTAAATCAAGAGACATATATTACATAAGCAAGTATCAAAAAACCCTGACAAATATTAATAATCTACATTGTTAACAAGAATGATACACTGTTGCAGTGAATTTAGAAAAATGGTAATTCTATGCATAAACATATAATTTTTTTAAATGCATATTAGGTACCGTGTGTTATAATGGGTGTATTAGCATCACAACCTCCCCAAAGTATTAGACTGATATTTCTAAATCATTGATGTACAAATTTCGGGCAGAATATTTTAAAATCTTGATACACCATAAGAACGTCGTAGTATTCATAATTTCACGGAATGTTGTGACAGCACATTGATATGAAATACGCTTAATTACAATTAACAATGTGTACACTTTAAATCAACTTGAAATGTTATTTTCCATAGAGGATATCAAGACTTTTACATATTTGTTGTTTGAAAACTGATACCAACTTATAAGGCAACCTCCCTGTAACAGGTACCAGATTATAAAGCACTCTCCCTCTTAACAGGTACCAGATTATAAAGCACTCTCCCTCTAACAGGTACCAACTTATAAAGCAACCTCCCTCTAACAGGTACCAACTTATAAAGCACTCTCCCTCTAACAGGTACCAGATTATAAAGCACTCTCCCTCTAACAGGTACCAACTAATAAAGCACTCTCCCTCTAACAGGTACCAGATTGTAAAGCACTCTCCCTCTAACAAGTACCAGATTATTAGGCACTCTCCCTCTAACAGGTACCAACTTATAAGACACCCTCCCTCTAACAGGTACCAACTGATAAAGCACTCTCCCTCTAACAGGTACCAACTTATAAGGCAACCTCCCTCTAACAGGTACCAACTAATAAAGCACTCTCCCTCTAACAGGTACCAACTTATAAGGCAACCTCCCTCTAACAGGTACCAGATTATAAAGCACTTTCCCTCTAACAGGTACCAAATAATAAAGCACTCTCCCTCTAACAGGTACCAACTTATAAGGCAACCTCCCTTTAACAGGTACCAACTAATAAAGCACTCTCCCTCTAACAGGTACCAACTTATAAGGCAACCTCCCTCTAACAGGTACCAACTAATAAAGCACTCTCCCTCTAACAGGTACCAGATTATAAAGCAACCTCCCTCTAACAGGTACCAACTTATAAGGCAACCTCCCTGTAACAGATACCAGATTATAAAGCACTCTCCCTCTAACAGGTACCAACTAATAAAGCACTCTCCCTCTAACAGGTACCAGATTATAAAGCACTCTCCCTCTAACAGGTACCAACTAATAAAGCACTCTCCCTCTAACAGGTACCAACTTATAAGGCAACCTCCCTCTAACAGGTACCAGATTATAAAGCACTCTCCCTCTAACAGGTACCAACTAATAAAGCACTCTCCCTCTAACAGGTACCAGATTGTAAAGCACTCTCCCTCTAACAAGTACCAGATTATTAGGCACTCTCCCTCTAACAGGTACCAACTTATAAGACACCCTCCCTCTAACAGGTACCAACTGATAAAGCACTCTCCCTCTAACAGGTACCAACTTATAAGGCAACCTCCCTCTAACAGGTACCAACTAATAAAGCACTCTCCCTCTAACAGGTACCAACTTATAAGGCAACCTCCCTCTAACAGGTACCAGATTATAAAGCACTTTCCCTCTAACAGGTACCAAATAATAAAGCACTCTCCCTCTAACAGGTACCAACTTATAAGGCAACCTCCCTTTAACAGGTACCAACTAATAAAGCACTCTCCCTCTAACAGGTACCAACTTATAAGGCAACCTCCCTCTAACAGGTACCAACTAATAAAGCACTCTCCCTCTAACAGGTACCAGATTATAAAGCAACCTCCCTCTAACAGGTACCAACTTATAAGGCAACCTCCCTGTAACAGATACCAGATTATAAAGCACTCTCCCTCTAACAGGTACCAGATTATAAAGCACTCTCCCTCTAACAGGTACCAACTAATAAAGCACTCTCCCTCTAACAGGTACCAGATTATAAAGCACTCTCCCTCTAACAGGTACCAACTAATAAAGCACTCTCCCTCTAACAGGTACCAACTTATAAGGCAACCTCCCTCTAACAGGTACCAGATTATAAAGCACTCTCCCTCTAACAGGTACCAAATAATAAAGCACTCTCCCTCTAACAGGTACCAACTTATAAGGCAACCTCCCTTTAACAGGTACCAACTAATAAAGCACTCTCCCTCTAACAGGTACCAACTTATAAGGCAACCTCCCTCTAACAGGTACCAACTAATAAAGCACTCTCCCTCTAACAGGTACCAGATTATAAAGCAACCTCCCTCTAACAGGTACCAACTTATAAGGCAACCTCCCTGTAACAGATACCAGATTATAAAGCACTCTCCCTCTAACAGGTACCAGATTATAAAGCACTCTCCCTCTAACAGGTACCAACTAATAAAGCACTCTCCCTCTAACAGGTACCAACTTATAAGGCAACCTCCCTCTAACAGGTACCAGATTATAAAGCACTCTCCCTCCAACAGGTACCAACTAATAAAGCTCTCTCCCTCTAACAGGTACCAACTTATAAGGCAACCTCCCTGTAACAGGTACCAACTAATAAAGCACTCTCCCTCTAACAGGTACCAACTTATAAGGCAACCTCCCTCTAACAGGTACGAACTAATAAAGCACTCTCCCTCTAACAGGTACCAGATTATAAATGGAGGATATTTTATAATCTGGTACATGTTGGAGGAAGTGTGCTTTGTAAGTTGGTACCTGTTAGAGGGAGGGTACTTTATAGAATCTGGTACCTGTTAGAGGGAGGGTGCTTTATAAGTTGGTACCTGTTAGAGGTAGTGTACTTTATAATCTGGTACCTGTTAGAGGGAGAGTGCCTTATAAATTGGTACCTGTTAGAGGGAGGGTGCTTTATAATCTGGTATCTGTTAGAGGGAAGATGCTTTATGATTTGATGATAAAGCATTTTATCTCAAAGAGGTACCAAGTTATACAGCACCCTAACTCTAACAGGAAGCAGTGTATGCTAGGACTAAAATAATTATAGCTTCTCCCAAAGTAGAACTTCTATTGTGCTTATCAAAAACAATCGTTTGGGATCAGCTGGACTTGTTACACTACTGAAATCATGGAACACACTGTTTCCATGTTGTACCTGTTTGGTTGTGAATCCCAGATGATGTTCAACAACTTGTTCAACACCTTGTTTGAAATGAAAAGACTTGTAAAGTTTACAAATTTATTATAGCACAAGTCAATATTGTTTTAGAGTAGCTGATAACAAGTAATAAGTTTTCCAATAAAAATAAATGAGTACAAGCAGAAAAGGTTACATAGGGTGTTTTTCTGATGCCATTTCTAGAATAAAGTGCACCGCCACGGCACATGATACGCCCGTCACATATTGTTAACAGTATAGATTGTACCCATTAAAACATTTTTATTTATATCACCTTAATTAAATGTCACAGTGACATTAAAGTAGGATACGACACACCTTCTACCTAAGATGCATTAGTTGACCAATTTTGGTGATTCTAGGTCTAATAGTTTTCAAGTTATGAGCCGGACAAGTTTTTGCCATATATGGCCATATCTTCTTAATGAAAAGTCACAGTGACCTGGTTTTAATGTGCGACACACCTTCTACCCAAGATGTATCTACAGACAAAGTTTGATGATTCTAGGCCTTGTAGTATTTAAGTTACGGGTCGGACACGAAAAAGCTAACAGACGGACGGACATGAACGCCATACCATAATACGTCCCGTCTTAAGACGGGCGTATAAAAAGACTTTAAATAGTATCAGCCATCATCAGGCTGTCACATACTTTCTTTCCATGAATAAAAGCTCCTAAACTTAAAAGTGACAGGAGGCTGGTAGATAGACAACTAGAGCTCTGCGGAAAATATTTCCCCAAAATTGATCATGATCAACAATCTGTAAATATTCTAAAACACCAAAGAAGTTATTTACAAAGACCCTAGCTTCAAAACTGTGAGAGGAGTTAAAAGGTCAAACCGTCATTTATTTAATACATGTACATGTATATTTCCTCAAAAACTGACTCGGTTAAACCTGTAATTTTCAAAAAAATAAACAAAAATCAAAATCATAGCCACATACACATTTTCCATACCCATGCAAATACTCTGCAGAATAAGGTTCTCAGTTGAATATTGGGAGAAATTTGACAAATCATGTACTTTCTATGTAATGTTTCCTCAAAATACTCAGTTCAAGAATCTGTAATTTTCTCAAACAAGGTTTTCCTATTAAGTGAACCTACAACCTTGACCTTAAAAAACAATAAGCATCTTCCTTTTATGGTGATCAAATGTACCAAGTTGTAAGATTCTGGAGCTTACGGTTCAGTCTGTATCCCATCTTACAAGGTCCGGACAGACAACACCATACCATAATATGTCCAGTCTCTGATGGGCAAGTACCATAATAAGAAAATCTAAAGTTATGACCCTAACAAGCTTTCACAAACTATAAAACATGAGGTGTTTGTAAAACATATAAGCCCCCATGGTGCAAAATTGAAAAGGGTTATACACATGCATAATTTGATTGATAGTAGTATCATCAATTCGAAATATTGAGCAAACAATATCTTCCTATGTCAGGAGTGGATTGACCAAGTGACCTAAAAATCAATAGGGGTCATCTACTCCTTATGCTGTACCAGGTTTGGTGTCAATCAAGCAAATAATTCTTAAAACATAAGAGACAACTTATATTACTATGTCCAGTTTACCCCTTGACTTTTGACCATATGACCTCAAATCTACTCCTTGAGATGTACCAGTGTACCAAGTTTGATGTCTGTCAAGCAAAGGGTTCTCAAGATATTGAGCAGGCAGTGTCTTCCTATGTCCAGAGTAGATTGACCCTTGACATTTCGACCTGAAAAACAATTGGGGTCCTCTTCTTTTCATAACCAACCCACATATGAAATATATTACGATCAAGTGAATGGTTCTTAAGATATTAAGCGGACAACATGTGGTCTACCGACCGACCAACAGGTGCAAACCAATATGCCCCTCTTCTTTGAATGGGGGCATAAATATAGTGTTATAACACTAAAAGGCTTCCATACATCTAAAAGTAACATAGGACAAGGCTAACTATAGAAACATTGAGATAGTCTAAACACTTAAACTCTGAAAAAGTAATATCTGATACTACCCTGAACCAAGTAAATTGACTCTGCTAAGGTATTTACATATTATAATGTAAAATCTAAATAGTTCCCTAACTCAATGTTATGTTCATTTCCTACTCTATGTAAAAGATAAGAGGCGAACACGAAATTCATGTGAAAAGTACAAACCTTAGAGTTCTTTAACCTAGCAGAGTGAGTAAATCTGAGTCACCTCCTTATATAGGGCTGACAAAATCATGGGATACTAAATATAAATGCTCAATCTGATAACCCAGGATTAAGCCTCTTGGCCAATGGAATTGCAGAAAACAAATTATGTTCAGGAAGACTGGCATAATGGCAGGTATAATGAATTACATAGCACAGTGAAAGGTAAACATGTGAAACATTAAGATATTTCCTTTATAAAATCTTAAATGTAAAGTTTGAAAAGGTTGCATGTATAGTACAATGTATGCCAGTGGATTTGAAAATGACCTGAATCAATGCTCTTTCTATTTGGTACAAAACAGATATAGTTATGATTAATCATTATATCATTGGGTAAAGGCGGCAGTCTGCTTCCCTTAAGGATGTATTCTAAACAGTGGATGCAATCAAAATCTCTGCCTCCACAAACATAATATCTTTGAAGTATTGGATGTGTGTGTTCATATTCTGTCCAATCCTGTAACATGAAAAACAAGACATAATCTTATTGGCTCATCCTAAATTTAGTATCCTATCAACGTTTAACTAGTAAATTGCATTCTTCTATTGTGTTATCGAGTATATCATGTATATAAGCTCAAACACAGTATTTATCAAGTTTCTCTGAATAATTAGAATTTATCCTACCATCTCCTACCATTATCTTTTTCCTTTAAATATTGAATATCTTAGACAGAAAATAAAATCATAAAAACTTTATATATCACACAATGCGAAGTCAATATAAAATTACTGGTAAAGAAAGTTCAACTCTTTGACACAAGTATGATGAAAAATTAAAGATAACGGTGATAATGTTTCGAGGATTGTTTTCATCTCTCAAACAAAATACATGTAGAATTTCAGATTGAAAATAGAAGCAATGTTGACTATTTGAAATGACCATATGGAATTTGTGCACCACAAAGATGAACTTACATAATGGATTTTAGCCTAAACAGCTCAAATTCTTCCAAAACCAATGCACACAGTTCTAAACTACCCTGGATGAAAAAATGAAAGAAAAAAAAAAAAATATATATATATATATATGTCTGTTCTTAATGTTTGAATATCTTCACACAAATAAAAGATATAGGTTAACAAAGAGGCCCATGGGCCACATCGCTCACCTGAGTCACCCTGGTCCAGTTCTAAAGATTTTCCCTATATATTCGCATGTAAAACTTTGGTCTCTATTGTGACCCCATCCTACCCCCAGGGGTCATGATTTGTAACAAGAGGCCCATGGGCCACATCGCTCACCTGAGTCACTTTGGCCCATATCTGAAGACTTTCCATATATATTTCCATGTAAAACCTTAGTCCCTATTATGGCCCAAACTACCCTTTGCATACTTGAATCTACACTATGTCAGAAAGCTTTCATGTAAATGTCAATTTCTTTGGCCCAATGGTTCTTGAGAAGAAGATTTTTAAAGCTTTCTCCTATATTTGTATGTAAAACTTTGACCCCCCCCCCCACTTGTGGCCCCATCCTACCCCCCAGGGGCCATGATTTGAACAAACTTGAATCTGCACTACGTCAGGAAGCTTTCAGGTAAATTTCAGCTCTTCTGGCCCAGTGGTTCTTGAGAAGATTTTTAAATGACCCCACCCTAATTTTGTGATTATCTCCCCTTTGTGCTAAGTTTTGGTTGAAATTGGCTCAGTGGTTCTGGAGAAGAAGATGAAAATGTGAAAAGTTTATGCCGACGACAGACAACTAACAAATTTTGATCAGAAAAGCACATTTGAGCCTGAGAAAAAAAAAATTAGAACTTACTGGCAAAATCTCGGTGCCCTGTAAATGTGATTTCTTACATCCTTATTGGCGGGGTAAAAGCATCTGTTAAATTCTGAGATGGTGTTCCCTGGTGAAATAGTATCCTTTACAAACAGACGGAAATGTCTTTTTGTTTCATCAACGCTTTGTGTGCCGTCGTGTACAAGTAAATGTATTTTTGATATGATAGTCTCATCTACTGGCTGGCTTAATCCTGGAAAATAAGAAAACATTCTAAATG